>NC_142176.1:27764428-27924428 GCF_026936395.1 Plectropomus leopardus | reverse complement strand
GTGTGTGCACGCGCGTGCGTGCGCGCGTGCGTGTGCAGGCACATGTGTTTGTTGGTCTGTGAATGTTGCTGACTGAAAGTTCAGAAAACTCACTGGTTCTGCTGGCTGGACATCAGTGCTGATGATAATAATGATGGCTATGATGACTTATTTGGCAAACAGGCGTTACATAGTCCTTGAGTTACCTTGATTGGTTGACACATCTGGTAGAGAGAGAAATAGTGGTTTAGACATTAAAGGTAAAGCACACAAGTTTGTAAGGTAAACCTGTGAAATCTGTTTTATCTCAAAACATTGTGATCTCATAATATTCAAGTGTTGTTGCCACTACTGCGGATTATTTTACTTATCTGTTAATCTGGCAAAGCATTTCTTGATTTATCTTTTGGTCGTTAACAATTCCCAACAGGAAATCATCAGATTACTTTTTTGTCCTATCAAAAACCAAAGATATTTATTTTGCAAAGATATAAAACAGGAAAAAAATGATTTAAAAAAAATACCAGAATGGTTAATTTTCTGTAATTAGAATAACCGATAAATCAGCTGATCATTTAAAATCTAGATCCAGCTCTCTGGTCGTTTCCAGGTAAGGGGTGGTTTTGTTTTAAGGGTGCAAATCACCAAAGGCCTTAGTCACGATACAACATTACTGAGATTTTAAACATTTTGGATTATGCTGAATATTGTGTCCCCAAAATTGTGTCCCCTAAGCAAAACTTTGTCAACATCTGTTTCATCTAATAAGATAAACTTTTCAGTACATTCATCTCACTTGATTTTTATTGGTGTGAAATTTATATTGTGGACTAAAAAAGCAATGTATTTTATTATTCTAGTAACCTTAATTTGTATTTGCAAAGTTAATTATTTCTAATTACAATATTGCCATGTAAAATATCATGATACTATGATGTATTGATTCTTAACTCACAACCTTTGGTTTACCTTTAAATGAATGGTGTTTCCAGTGTTTTGTCCTCTCACACTTGCACACACACATATTGTCCACTATCAAGACTGCACCTTCATTTTGTCTAGTGATTATCCTTTTTGTTTTATTAATATTGGGTAACTATAGTGGTATAGTAGTAAATGTTCCCATATCAGGAGGATACTTAATACAAAAAGAAATAGTATTGTTCCTGACAGGCTAGAATGTGCATTTCATTGTGCAGGAGGAAAATGCATATATGTAACTCATTCTGAAGCTGAAATACATTTGTGACTTCGGCACATACAACTCCAGTATTTCAAATATCCGGATAAATCTGCAGACTAATTATCCGTCAAAGTATTTCCCCACTGTTGAGAAAGCTTACATTTGAAATAGTTATTCTTTTAACTGATTGAAATCTAAACAGCTGACGCCCAAATAGGAACTTTGCATCATTGCCCAGACTCTCCAACTGCTCTTCAAGACAACAGAATGCTAGCATTAGCATTTTGAAGGGCACTGACACTAATTAATTCACAGGATGCTAATCGTCTGCATTAATGAAGCCAAGCCTTAAGAAATGTTAGCAAACGTGCCCCACATGTAAAGACAGCTAAACTAGCCATGGGAAACAAAAGGCACGTGTCTGTGTTGTGTGTGTCTGTGCATTCATTTGTGTGTGTGTGTGTGTGTGTGCATGTGTGTGTGTGTGTGTGTGTGTGTGTGTGTGTGTGTGTGTGCATGTGTGTGTGTGTGTGTGTGTGTGTTTGTTTTTGTGTGTGTGTGTGTGTGTGTGTGCATTGTGTGTTCCATGTTAACCTGTGTGTTTTAACAGCCTAACGTGCTCGTGCTCATTAACGTCTGCTGTTTTACTTGTGAGTATACTGCAGGTCAGAGCGCAGGCAACAGCCATGTCTACCAGCTTAAAAACTGAACACACAGTATTAATCAAAAACAATGCGAAACTCATTAAACTTCATTTTAACTTATGGTCATTATGGGCTGTACCTCAGGTAACCACTTATTAGAAATCCTGCAAGGAGAGGGGGATTGTTTTTTATTGCAACCGACAGTAATAGTCATGTATCTGTACATTTAGCAAGCATATATTTACAAAGTTTATTTTGCGTTTTCATTTAACAAGAGACATTGCATAGGGGGCAACTAAATATTTGGCTTGAACATGTTTGCATAAAAAATACTAAGAGAAAGATTAAGGAAAAGGGAGTCAAGTAATTATCCACCCCATTAACCATAAATATACATATTTTTAACATCCCCATACTGCTTTCCTCTGAGCAAAATATCAAGCAGCAAATATGAAAATAAATAAATAAATAATTAACCCGAGTGGACCACCCAGTCTTATTTAAACTGGAAAAAAAGTAGGAAATTTGAGAACAGATGGAAGCTGAGTTTTCTATTGATCCTTATAGAATCCAACCCACTGACTGGTCTGGTCCTGCATACCAATACATGCATTACACTCTATAGATCCAGCACTGTGTATTTGATTGTGTTTGTGTAGGCCATGTGTGTGCGGCTGTGTTCACAGATTTCATGTTGAATTTATTTTGTCTGCAAAGTGTGATGTTCATTTCTCACACACCATTAAATATGTTTGTGTAAATTCATACTTTCTAGTGTGCATGTATGCTTCAGCAGGTGTGTGTGTGTAAGACATATGCTGTGAGAAGTACCATCTCCTCTGCAGATCTAGTTTGCGTGTGTGTGTGTGTGTGTGTGTGTGTGTGTGTGTGTGTGTGTGTGTGCACGCGCGCACGCGTGTGTGTGTGTGTGTGTGTGTGTGTGTGTGTGTGTGTTGGGGTGTGGTGGCCTATCAATAGTTGCCTTGTGATTATTATTTAACATGCATGTAGTCATTGATCGGAGACATTGATCGGAGGTTGGGAGCTAAAGGCCAGCTCACATTAAGACTTTGCCTCCCTAAGGGGCAATATGGAGCATTATTATTGAGGGACAGTCTCAGCCTTTACTACCACATATGCTGAAATGCACCTTACATGCCAGCTCAAAGAGATATTACACATGTGTGCAGCCAAATGCTTATGCGCACGCACACACACACACACACACACACACACACACACACACTTTCAGGTGTTCCTGCATCTCTCCATCATTCTACAAGTCTATCTCTTTTTTCTCCGCCCACTCGTCTCTTTGTGTGTCCATTCATCACTCCCACAGAGACACACTTTAAAGACAGAGCAGGGAGCAGCATCTGATTTTAAAGCCTCTTTCCTGAATTTAGTTTCAGCTAGAAATTGTAGGTTTTATACCTATGTTACAGAACAATGTTAATGGTTTATGTTCAAATGCAGAGAAGTATTTTGCACTGTTTTAATACACATCAAAATGACATTTTACAACACTGCAAAGAATTTCCATCTACGAGTTCCAACCCCAGTAGCATCCCTGCATTGAGCCTGTTTGGATTTTGGATTAAATCTTTAGTACTGCTTCCCTTTGTGGCACTGAGCAATGACACAGCAGACAGAGGGGGCACAGGTACTGACAGAGACATATTCCGTTGCAAACATCATCTGAGAGAGTTGTGCTAGCTTTCTGCAATGCAAAACATGCTGGAAAATTCAGGACATGAGCATTTCAGTCAAAGAGTTCACTTTAGGCTAGGGCAGCTGTTTCAAATGCATTGTCCAATTGCATCATGTGCTAATACTAACAAATACATTTAACCATAACCCCCTATTTTCCTTTATTGACATTTTGCATATGTGAGTTATGTGAAGTATTTTACAATCTAAATTTCATGTCCGGATTTGGCCAGACAAACAACATCTGTGGGCAAAACTTATCTTTTTGTTCACATTTGAATTTTAGTCATGTATTTGTTTTCTTTCCCTCTCCAGACTCCATGCACATTGAAGATGTGGATGCAGTGCAGAAGCTCCAGGATGTGCTCCACGAGGCCCTGCAGGACTACGAGGCTTCCCAGCACCAGGAGGATCCCCGCCGGGCGGGCAAGCTGCTCATGACCCTTCCTCTGCTCCGCCAGACCTCCACCAAGGCTGTGCAACACTTCTACAGCATCAAGCAGGACGGCAAAGTCCCAATGCACAAACTCTTCCTGGAGCTGCTGGAAGCCAAGGTCTGAGGACGGGAGAATACATGGAAGGACAGCCAGACGCCAGTCTGAATCTCACTTTGAATGACCTCTTTCTCTTTTACACGCACACACACTTAAACATACGCACACACACACACAGAAATATATCCCTGAAGTACGTCTGCTGACACATCCCCCTATGAATAAACAAGTAACCTAAACCTCTTACCTGAACTCCTGAACCTCCGCCATCTTTGACAAAAGGCTCACTCACTTGACCTCTTGTTTTGGGGAAGATGCTGACAGACTGACTCCCGTATTACCAAGGGAGAGATATTTCCTCTTAAAAACTATTAACAAGCACTAAAGAGTTACAACAGTGGCTCCGAACACTGAAGATGGCAAAACTTATGCATTTAATAACAATTAAGATGTTATTAAAGACAAATGCTTAAATGAGGACACATTTAAAAGAAACTGAAAACTCTTCATTTTAGTTCTGAGAGACTGTAAGACTGCACTCGTGTCTCCTTTTCCCTCCCTATTTCCCCCAACAGAGTTTTTTAAGTGTTCAAGACAAAAACGAGTGGAGAAAAAAAAATAACACTAAATAAGTATTAATGACGTTTGTTGTCAAATTACGTGTACAATGAAATTTGGAAGGATGGACAGAAAGAAAAGAAGAGGAGATTTGCCCTGCCAAAGAATGGAGCTCATCCATTCAAAGGATGCCAGCAAACTTTACTGTCATAACTCAAAACTGTTTCTGGTTTGATCAACCAGTGGCTTTCAATGCTGGTCCTCAAACTGGTTTTCTGCTGCACTAGTTATTTAAAATGTTGTTGTGCTTAGTATGAAAACCAGTAGGACCAGGACTGGAAACTACTGCTGTAAACACTCTGGTTCTCCCTAAATTCAATTCCTGGTTTCCCACAACTCCCATTCTTCAACTACAACTTTGCTATTTGTTGTATTTGTTGAGGACCAGTGACCCTGGACTCCCAAACCTTTTGGTATAACCATGGAATAAGTGTTTGCACACTTGACGTGGCTGATAATGTTTCCTGATATTCAAACTACTTGAGGTGTGATAGACTGACAGAGTCAAAATATTACTTAGCGAATAAAACTTGATCTATAATGTATGGATTCCTGCTTGTCCAACCGGAAGCTGTAGGCTCAGTCCACAGTCTCTTGTATTTGGACATCTGCTTGAAACCTTTTCAGCCACTCAGTGGCCCCGGTTTGTAGCTCTCCAAACACAAGTCAGTAGAGATGTCAGTCTGTCAATGTGCCATTAAAAATAGTCCAGCCCGTGCTCATTACCCAAACCCCAAAAACTGCAAAGAATCAGTACTACCGCCGTTGCTCCGTTGCATCACAACTTTCAGCTCATCTCTCGTGTCAGCACAGAGATATTTTTGTGATCCATTCAGCAAGTGATGGGGGCGCTTCAGTCACTCAACGCAATACAAAAACAGAAGGAAAGTGTGTGCTGACGAAACTGACTGAAGAACAACTATTGTTGCATTCAAATTCCTTTTCTTTATTTCTATCTTGAAAATAATCTTAGCAATGATACCAGTATTAGGGTTGTAAATAACTGTCATCCTGTATATGACATATAACACGGCTTTGTTTTTGTTATTAATATTGTCTTCTTAAAACTGAATCAATCAATATGTCTTTCCTTTTTTCTATCAGCTTGACCACTTTCAGCAATTATCATATATATATAAATATAACAAGTAATAATGTATTAACAAAATCAGCGTTTATCTTAGAAAACTCTGAGCAATAGTGGTTTTTAAAGGAGGGGTTTGTGCATATGGACTAAGTCTGCAATATTAACATAACGTGCCAGTCTTAAATTTGGGAGAAAGAGGATGGGGATTTGAGGAGAGTTTGTAGCTTCTCTTTCTCTCTGTGTAACTTGCCATACGCTATTAGATAACAGTCAATATTTCCTTTGTTAGACTATGTTAGACAGAAACCAATATGGACCAGAAATGTGAGGATGGGGTGTTTAATGCTGCCATCACCAGAAGAATGTTTTTCGTGAGGGCTGAATAAGTAACACAAGCAGCTAACAATGAAAATATTCAGCATCCAGTTTGCAGTTAATGCATGGTTCTGATGTTTGCACCATTATGTGATCAGGCTCTTTTTGCTGTCGTTTTTAATCTGATGAAAACAAGACAGTTCTTAGTTTAAAATCAGCTGCTCAGTCATGTTTCTTCACCCACGTGGCCAAGTGCGGTGACCATTAGAATAACCTAAAATCTGGATCTTTGCTGAGTGAAACAGTGCCAGCAAAAACATAAAATATCATCTGAATGAAAAACATCACATTGACAGTTTCATGTTCGCTCACTTCTCCACCTCTTACTGCTACACACTTTATTTGAAAATCTACAATTCCTCCACATACATTCTTAATCAGTCATCTGAGATACAAGAGATATTGTATAGGTGATTCCATAACAGGCGGTATTGCTAATATTCATTGATGTTTCTTAGCTTGTTTTCTACTTTGTGTTGTGCTTAAAATATACAACATTATTTTATTTCAAGTGGACATAAGGAGGATTTTTAATGTAAATTTATTTACATTAATTTAAAAAAAACCCACATAGACTTGCGGCCATTTATAAAGTGAGTTCCAAGCATTTTTATAAAGTAGAAAAGTAGCTGTATGGCATATGTGCACAGCCAGTACAGTTACCAAAGCAACCCACAGAGAGCCTGCAGAGTGACTTCATTCTCTGCTCAGGACGTCATTACTCCGCTCTGTCTATATACAGCAAATAGGGGTTTGCTGTAGTATTAATGCTCTAAATGTCACAAACGGTGACTTTAAAAATTGAGTGTTTAGCGGCAAGAAATGGAAAGCTGAGCTTACAAGAAGCTGTCGGACATTTTACAATCAAATGAAAAACATTGATTTCATTGTTACAGCAAAATTGTGTGGCTGACTGATCACAGCTTTAACTGGTGAAGACAGTCAAGCGATTTTTTTACATCACTGTTTGTGTCATTTCTAAAGCCGAATAAGAATGCCAAAATGTGTAATGTAGATGACGGTGTAATCTAATATAAAATGGCAACTTGTCACAGCTGAGGAGTGCTGCAGTTTTAAGTGTAGTTGATCTCTAACATCACACGCTCTGTATCAAACATCAGTATTATAAGTAAGGGGTATTTTCTCAGCCTTCTTCGACATTGTATATTGTAAATTATACAGATTATAATTCTAACATAAGACATTTTATTGGAAACAAAATCGAGAAAAAAAAGTGAAAAAAATTGTAGTACAGCCTCGATGTGTGTTTCATGTTCGCTGTTTTTTTCTACCAAGAAAAAACCCTGTTTCTTTAGTTTTATCTGTTTTTTGTTTTAAAGTTTTTCTGTTTGATCCTCTCCTCCTTTGTTGAGTCCTCTAAGGCGTTGCTGTGTACTTTTTCTTGTGGTGATTCCCGTTCTTGTGCCGTGTGCTTCTTCTTTAGACAACACAGAGTAGAGTAGAGGCCATGTTGTCTGTCTCTCGGATCAGTCCGCTGGGGGTCTGGGCACCGGATTCTCTCTCAATGAACCGAACCGGATATAAGGCTCTTCTTCTAGAAACTTAACTAGACCACCAAGATCAAATTACAGTATTCATCTTTACCAAACTATACATAAATAATTAAATATTTAGTATCTAAATGAAGAAACACCATACAAGTATTTAAAAAGGGATCATTTGTGTAACTTTCCTGTAGAATAAACACTATACTGTATATCTTTAGGTTTAAATAACGATGAAATGAAAAGGACATTTGAGTAATTCAGAACTGTAGGTGACTCTTTTTTGATAAACAAGCTGTACATAACTGCCTTCCATACAGCTCAGCTCAATCATCTTTACTGTTTCAGCAGTCAAAAAGAGAAAATATGAAGATGAAAAACTTTTTTTTCTCCCCTCATTGTTCTGTTTTCAGCTCATTTCCAGGAAGATATCTTGTTTTACAACAAAGAGTAATGATCGGACAGGTGAAGGTTAGGAATAAAGGATTTTGTGGAACGATGGGAAATGTTAAAGAAAAAAGCTTGACATGTTTAGTTTGCACTTGTTTCTCCTCACCATGCAGTCATTACATTGTGAGACACGTCTCTGCTTCAGCCCCAGAGTTAAAAACTTCAGGTTTAAACTCAAAGTCTCCTTTAATGAACGTTTTATTGTACTCATTTATTCACATTTATAGTTTATAGATTCTGCGCTACAAACAGTATTAATTCAAAGATTCCAGGACTCATCAAAGGTCTTGAACATTAACATGTAATGTTTTAGAGAAGAAATATACATAGCAATTATTTCATCAGGTGCATAAAATAAGTTTGCAGGCAAAGTCCCTAATGACAGAGTTGAATTTGCTGTTTTGATTGTAACTTTAAACACCATCTCATAGTCAGAGAGTTGGTATTTACCTTTTCATCCACTGTATATTAATCTACAAACAATTTATGAAAGAAATGTGCTCTTTTCTCATTATTATTTATCTTCTGTCACTGTTTTTATTTATTTGTAAGTTGTCAAACCAATCCTGTGTACTGAATGATTTAATGCAATGAAAGATGTTACACGTCTCCCCGAGGTGATTAAGGCTGAGCTAGATTTTGGTTAATAGCTACGTTTTCAGAAAAATCGAGTGACACTTCTCAATTAGCAAATACTGATTTATGTGTCTGTGAATGTACTTAAATTTCAAATTATCAGTGTCAATCAAATAATTTATTGTAAATGATGGTCATGACAGGAAATGGTTAACCGTTTGCCATTTTGTTTTGCTAGTAAAAAAATAAAAAATAAAAAAAAAAGAATAAATCTACCAGCTCAAATCAGGAGGGAGATCGTGTGATTCTTTCAGGGGTTTTGATAACTTTCTGCTCATAGAATAATTTAAATGTACAGGACAAAGGTGTTTTCATACATTTTTTTCTAGTTAAAAGCAATATTTTGATGACTGTGCAATGATGAGACAAGAGTTGCACTTGTTTGTTTTGGGTTACACATCTAAATGCTGTTGTAGTTTTTAAAATGATTCTGCAGTTAATGTTAAAACCATATAAAAGACAACAAACCAAACTGGTATTTTCTATGAGGAGTGTTGGAAGAAAGACTGTCAAGTTTTTATTCAGAGCCATCGATAGAACGAGTTTGACCTGGGTGCACTTTAGGCACCATGTTTCAGCCCCCATTTGGAACTTAGATCCATTAGCTGCAAATACTCTATGTAACAATAGTTTAGCTGGAACAGAAGGAGGAGTTATTTAGATGTAGGGACAAAGCAGGATTGTCCATCTACCATGGCTGCCCCTAAAATTTGCTAAGGCCAAACTGTGTCTATCTACAGCTCTACAGTGTTTAGTCATTTAGTTGTATTTAATCCCCAAATATAACTGCCACTTGTGCTGCAGCAAACCCTGCAGTCTGAATTTGCAAATGTGAAGATAATATTTAACGGGAGAGAGAATGATGACACATTTGGATGCAAAAGGATATTTAAAGGTTAAAAAGACCCTGTCACGGTGGAGAAGAGTTGTATACGAGAGAAGACCCTGTAGTGTTATAAAAAAAAAACATGTCCGTAGATTTTAGATGTGCTTCACATCAGTAAATGAAAAAAAAAAAAGAAACAATAACCTGTATATTTTTGTGACGTGTATCATACAAGTGTGCTCCAACAATAATGTCCATTTGTGTAAATGTATTTATTTCACATTGTATATATTGTTCAATGCAAAAAGAGAGACCTATGATTCTGTAACTTAAACTACTATGGGTTGAAACATTACATGTGTTACTCCAGACTATGCCTTTCAGGATTATTACAGTAGAGCAATATCAATTAAAACCAGGCTTCCAGTTTTGACACCTGTCTTTTGTCTCTGATTTATGCACACATTTCTTTTAGATTGGTACCAAACAAGAAGCACATAATTTACGAGTTAGTGCACAGAGCATGCATGCTAGTTTCCAGCAGTGCTGTACTTCGCAAGATTATGTTTACAACATGTCTAGACAGACAACAGTCCTGGAAAAAACACTGCCCTAATTTTTTAAATGAGGTCAGGCCGGCAATGTAGCAGAGGTGCTAACGCAGAGGACTCCAGCAACAAAGTTTCAGCTCAACTTTTTTTGCATCACTAAGCAAGGTGTTGAGACGGCCATTCCAATATATGCAAGAATCGCCTTCAAACTTATGGATCTGATATTAAAATCAGACTTCCTACATCATATTTCTTGTCTGTCTGGCATGGGTGGATTACCCAATGAGTTCCCCAGGATCAAAATGACCACAAAGAGACACAAAATTGCCACAAAAGACACAAAATTGCCACAAAAGACACAAAATTACCTCCAAAAGAAAAAAAATACTTTAATAAGACACAAATTACTTGGGAAAGACCCAGAATTACTTCAAAGGTAATAAACAACTATAAAAACATACAAACAACCATAAGGAGACGCTAAATGACCAAAAAAAGATACAAAACCACAACAAGATGTGTAAATCCACCACAAAGTCTAAGTGGGGGCTTCTGCATATCTGGGCCCTGTTAGGACTCTGCAGTCTCCCTCCTCACATCCCAGTGTGTCATGTGTTTGTCCTCTGTCCATGTCTGTCTCTTCTTCCTGTCTGTGAGTTTTCCTCATGGTGGAGCTGGTCAGCTCTCCACTGGTTTTGTCTCCGCCTCTCCTGCACAGCTGCTGCCTATCATCTAATCAGCCATGCCACCAGACCTCACCTGCCTGCAGCTTAAAAGACCCAGCCAGATCACTACTACTTGTCAAACTGTCCATTGCTCGTTGTGGTAACTAGCTTGACTCAGAATTAAAGATATTCACCATGCTTGTATGCCTGCTCATCCCTGTTTCCAGCTGTCACAGAACCCACTGCCTGCTGTAAGTCACCTGCTTCACCCTGAGAGAGTGTTTGTGTTAGTCCACCCATGCTTACCTGTATCTGAAGCAACACACTTGCACCAACACAGCCTCTTGCATTGTTTTCACACAGCTGCAACTCACAGTCTGCATGCCCACAAGATGACATTTTGTTTAAACCCATAAATTGTCTTTGACTTTTCTGAAGCTAGCCTTCTAAAACTACCCTGATGACATGAGCCCAACATACTCCTTCTCTCTCTGTGTATCAGTCTGGACTCTGCCACCCCAAACACTTTCCAAAGCACAAAATCCAGCTGGGTCAATCAGGGATTCGCTCTGTAGCTGAAAACATCAGCAGCCTCTCAGGTACTGCGTAACAGGTGATGACGCTGCATGCAGGCCAAATGGCTAAAGGCTGAAGGTTAAATGATATTTTTTAGACTGTTGCTCACTAACTGAAAACATATTTGTGTAGAAGAGGCCAGCGTTTCAGCAGGATTGGCTGGAGATGTTTGTCAAAATGAGTACTCCTGCCCGCTGAAAGTGTTTAGGATGGCAAAGAGCACAGACTAATACAAAGAGAGAAATACAATATTGAGCTCATGTCATCAGGATGGTCTTACCAGGTCAAACTGAAGCAAACCTGGTAGACAATGTCCATCTCAGAATTGGCCAGAGTGAGAATTCACTTCAAAAAGCCAAATCCAAGCAGAGGACAAAAACATCAAGCATGATTGATAGCAACACGGACAGTCCATACAAGGTCAGGACAGGAGCACAGGAGAGAAACCAAACAGGGAGACTGCAACCAGCCCACACTCTATTCTGACCCGAGTGACCCTACTTATATGGCCAAGAAATTAAGCACACAGAAAACAACAATTTTTTAACAATCTTTAAGTGCTTTATAATGCTCGCTAGAGACTTACTCATGTAGTTGTCAAGGCAGGGGAGCATGTTTGTCATTTAGTTGCTAAATGCTAATTTATCCCTCAAGAGCATTCAAACATGGCCTTAAAGGTGAACCCTAGGCTATTGTCACAACGTCTTTGTTCTTTTAACTACTCTGTTTGCATCAAAATGACAGAGAACTGTTAGGGATGAATGAAAAGAGTGAAAGGGAGGGGAAGAGAGGGTGACGAGGGGGGGAAGAGGGAAAAGGAAATGGTAACAGCTTGCTCCAGTGGGTGGCTAACTACTGTCCATTCTGAATGGCCAGATCTCCTGCTCTTGCCAAGGGCACTAAAAACATAGACACACACACACACACACACACACACACACACACACACACACACACCAAAATAACAGAGGGTTTTCAGATTCAATCTCTTTTTTCCCCTTGTTCTTAAACTGTTGTTTTATATAATTAGCCTCTGCTCTGCTTGTTTTTTTTCTTTCAGACATCCCTCTTTCTTTCTGTCTTCTCTTTTTTCTTTTACTTTATTCTTTCTTGATCTGTCAGCCTCACACACTTCCTTATTTCTCTCTCTCTCTTTCCCCCTAATAGCTAGCAGCAGTAAATGGGATGCAGAGGCCAGATATTTAATGTAGCAGAGAGCTGTGAAGAAGCCTTTTTCTAACAGGGGGAGCCCTGACCCACAGGCAAATATTTTTCAACCAGATGACATAAGAAGATATTAGCAGAAAGAGAGCAAAGATTTTTATTCCTTTTCCTTCCCTTCTCTCATGCTACAATTTCTCTCTCTCTCTCTCTCTCTCTCTCTCTCTCTCTTTTCTATTTGGGTTGCTGCCTGGTCACCCAGCTCTCTGCACATACGTTTTATTTTACTTGCTCGCCTTTTGGAGTTCATTTATTTTATTTTATCTTTGATTCATTATTATGATACGATAAAAGCTACTTGAGCATTTCAGCTGCTGAGGGGCTCTTATCGTTAACCTTGTGGAACGCATGTAAGAGTGGGCTCCACACGCCGCATCGCTAATGGCCAACTTAGCTCCTCTCTTCTCCTCCTCCACCTTCTGGCTTCATCTGCATCTCTCTTTCCATCTCTGTCTCTCTCTGCGCATCTTTTATTCCTTTATCCCACTTCTCTGCTATCTCCTCTTTTCTCTCATAATCCCCTCCCACTATATTCCGCTGTTTTTTTAACTTTTTTTTTTTTTTTCAATTTTTTTACTCAGTATTTAAATTGGTTGCAATTCTTTTGTACACAAGTGAATAAAAACCAGGGCAGGTCTGTTCTACTCCACTCAGCATAACTGAAGAATGAATGACACAGCTTTTTGCGCTAAAAAGAGGATATAACCCTGATCTGTCACTGTTGGTAACAGTGATGAGTTGGGTTTTTCAGTGGTTTAAAACTCAGCCATTCAGTCACTATAGCCTATTCATCTATAGCATTATTTTGGGGGTCCCACAGGGTACATTTTCTAGCCCTAATTATTCTCCATTTGCGCGTGTAAAGTTTCACTGTTTTGCCCGTGATACACAGGTATATCTTTTCAAAACACCTATGGCACCATCAGTCTAGACAGTTGTAGAGGCTGCCTTGCAGATACATATGTAAGTCATAAGTCATGACTCCAACTGCATTACATTCATTTACTCTTAATGAGGTACACTTTTAAAGACAAATCATTGACAAAGGAGGTCTGCAGTTTGATGGACATTTGAGTTTGATGAACACGTAGGAGACATTTTTGATGACATAGGTCTATTCAGGAAACTTCATCTGGATGTGCAAGAGTGGAAATCATTTCACATGACAAGGAATTCTCCCCTTTTTGGACTTTACCTAACTATAGCTAGTGAGTGCAAAACATACAGCTGTTTACATCAGTGCTGGCAATTATGCTGTGCTGCAGACTTGCTATGAGCCTTGAGCATCGTTCAGCCTCAACTTCTTCTCAAGGAATCTTGATCCTTTTTACATGTGTGTTCGTGTCATGTTCACAAATTAATCAACATGTAGCAACAAACAGTGCAGTATTTAAAAGGGGAGGAAAGAAGACTGAAACCTTTGTCTAATGTGAGGGACAAAGGTTATTATTAAAACTGTCAATTCTGCTCAAATTAACTTTGCTGAATCTACTCTGAACATGCACAGAGCCCTCTGAGGAGAGGGAAGCAATTGTTGTTTTTAACAAAGTCAGTGCAGCTGTTTTCTTGTCCTGGGGGAAGAACTTGCAGTTTTATTCAGATATCTAGGATTTCTTTTCTTTTTTTTATGTGGAACATTTAGTTACACAAACGGGCTGCTTCATTCAGATCTTATACTGGAGTCTGATTTCATTTCAGAGCAGCTCTTATTGGGTTTGGAGGAGAGTCTGGATGAGATTTTCTCCTCCTAATACAGTGCCAAACAGGGTCAGTCTCCAAGGGTGACCATATCTGTTTTAGGTGCTGTGATCTGTAAAGTGCTAATGTGTGGCAGCTTCACACTGATGGTGTTTCAGAGGCCTGTTTTGGAGCTATTACGCCCCCCGTGTGTATGTGTATAGATGTATATATATTTATATCTATTAGCATTTGTATGTGTGTGTATTTTGGTGGTTGTGTGTTCATTTTTGCATGCGTGATTTATAGTTTTACAATCTTGTGGGGCCTACATGTGATCAGATGTAAGCACTATTTGTATGTGTATACACTTCTATAACATGCCTTTGTGTGTGTGTGTGTGTGTGTGTGTGTGTGTGTGTGTGTTATATCCCAATATCCCCTTGTATCAGTGGTAGGGTTCCCTTGGGTTTCACAGGCCTAGTGACATGGACTCACGGTGGTAATGGCCTTTCACAGCATCTGGCTCCCCTGATACACACGCACACACATACACACACACACACACACTAAAACACAGATAAGGAAAGTAACATAGTGCACAGTAACAAGCAAACTGGTGCACAAATATGGTCACAGCCAGAAAAAAATATATAAGAAATATAGTACATACTGTATTTTGCATGTAAGTGACAAACATGACACGTAACAAAAAAGGTGCAGAAAATATAATTTATAAATAAAATAGTAATATAATTGTTGTGAATGCAAAATTGTTTTTTTATTAATGCACCAAAAAACATTCAAAAAACAGGAAAAAAGCAGAAAAAGAAAACCATGACAGAAGGATTGAGAAATTATGGAAATGAAGAGTAACTTTCCCTTCTCCCACATCTATCTCCTTGTTTGTATTTGTCTCTTTACATTTCTTTCTTCTCTCCTTGTCCTTTGCTCTCCAACGACCCTCTCTCCATCAAATCATATGGCATACTTAACTTACATGCTAACTAGCAGACCACTCTGCATTTAATTTATGGCCCCTCATTTGTGCAAACCTCCTATGATTTACATGTTCTATGTTCTCTCTCACATTCACTCTTGTCTCTTTCTCTCTTTACACTTTGTCTCTTTCTAATTCATTCTTTGATCTTTGCTTCTTTCATTTTTGTCATTCCCTTTTTTAAAATCGTATTCCCTATAACTATAAATCACCTGTGTTCGCATGCCTCACTTCCATCTGCCTCTTTCCATTTCTCCGACATCCCATCCTCCTGTGTCATCCAATTCTCCATCCTTTCCCCTCTCTTTTCCCATTCTGTCCCCCATCCCTCTATCTCGCGGGGTGTAAAGTGGCTTAGGTGGCTGCGCGTGTTGGAGCTGCGTGTGCAAGCTATAAGAGGGTCAGCTGTCTATTTGCACTTTTAACGTCTTAACTCTATACGATGGGCCATTTATTCTCACTCTCTCCTCTCTCTTTCCCTCCCTCTCTCCCCCTTCCCATCCTCTTTCTGTGTCTATTGCTCTCTATCTCTCTCTTAGGACAGTAAATGTTTTAACTCTCCATTCTATGGGCCATTCATTAAGTTAGTGTACTTTAATAAATAGTCTGATGTGTCACTGGCCAGTGAATTAGTGGCACTTAAAATCACCCACTAGTGGCCAATAGATAGCTGGAAGGTTTGATATGCAGCAGCCACTTTTCTTCAGAAAACCAATTAGAGCTTACCAGATATGTATGTTAATGACACACGTCTGTATTTAAAGTACAAACAGTTTCACTAACTCATCGCTGTTTACAGTGTATCAAGACACAAGTGAATAGACTGAAATTATGTGCTGACAAAAGCAATTTTGTGAATATTTCTCAGTTTTAAATTCAAAGTACAGAAGACATTTTTATTTAAACACCTGTGTTACAATATATGATAGCAAAATTAGACTACTATGAGTATAACAGTAAAACACAGTGTAAGACTAAATTGTGCTCTGGCAAAATCAAACAAATCCCAATCCCATTACACATCTCCGCTCTTGTCTAAATATGAGTATTATTTTACTGTTGTGTTTCAGTATCTCTGGATCATCTCAGGGTAAACATTAACAAAACGATTCTCATTCTTTATCACTTCAGTTTTGAGACAAATTGTGTAAAATATCTAAACTAACATTTGCCTCAAATCTGGCAGGCTGTAGTTTACAGCCCAGAAACAGTTCTGCAGCGCACAATTTGCCTACTCTCCTATAACATGGAACTAGATGGCACTCAGGTTGTGGTGCTTAAAGCACCAAATAAATACATTGGAGAGACTTAGCTGCAATGTCTAATTCAAGAAATCATGGCCCAGTTACTGAGATAATCCACAGACCTGGTTGTGAGCAATTTCCTGTAGGAACTATTTATTTATTTAAACCACGCAGAAAGTGATGTTTGAGGGAACCTACTTGACTTCCTATGCGGCAACATGACTAGTGCATTTCAATTAATGTAACTAAAAGTAGTAACTTCCATGATTCAACATATAAGTGAATGCAGAATTGCTTAAGCCAAAGTGTTCACTGAAAGACTGATGCTTAGCTGTAAGTCTATTTTTAAATGTACTTGGCAGTCTCTGTTTCCTCACATTCGGCCCTCTCATGGTCAACTCAATCACTGCAGTAGTAAGTTTTCCAGCCAACCAAACTTTTAATGTTTAATCTCATACTACACCTACAGCATTGTGGCTATGCAGCCAGTGATGTTCAATCTAAACTGTGACTCTTAAAGAAAATAAGTAAACAAATTCTGTGCATTTGGTAAGTTGATTCCTATGGTTGAATCTAAGTGATAATAGTTGCAGAAATGCCCCGAGCTAAAAATACAGTCTTGACAGGGGAAAGGTGATTGGCATAGACAAAGTGTGTGTGTATGTGAGAGACTGGATGATTTTGTGTATGTGCATTGTCAAGAGAGGCAGGAGGTTAATTCAATCCTATAGAAACGCAGCATGGAGGGGATTGGACAGCACAGCCCCGAGGGTGTCACTGGCCTCAACCCCAATAGGGGGCATGAAGTACACAACACACACACACACACACACACACACACACACACACACACACGCGCACACACACACACACACACACACACACACACACACACACACACACACACACACACACACACACTATGGACCCTGTGACTTAAGGATATAAAATCTGTAAAGCCTAGGAAAAGCCAAATTGTTTTTATATCTAGTTTCTGGTGCATTTCATTTAGAGTCAAGGAGGATAAATGATGAACGTGGATTAAAATATATATTTATCTATTTATAGAAAATGCTGCATAAAACAAGGACAAGAAAGAAGAGGACATTTAGAGAAGAGCAGTGATGGAGGATGGTAAGAGGGATTGAGGGCATCGGGAGGGAAGAATGAAATGGCGTGAATGGCAGAAAGAATGGGTGGTGCCTGTGGAGAGTTAGATGTGTGGGAGAGGTGTATGAGTGGAGGACAGAAGTGACCAAAATAGAGTTTCGACAGCAGGATGACGCAAGTGGCAGATGAAAATAGAAGAGATAGCCTAAATAAATTGTACACCATCACAGCAGTGCATTTTCAGTCAGACCAGCAAAGTTGCCAACTAAGCATGTTGCTGTGGCGTTTCTGAGATGTGATGTATATGCACATTTGATTTAAGCTAAATTAATTTTGAAAGATGGAGTACAAAAACAGATGTGAAAAATGCTGCCTAATTCCTTTCTATACTCGCTCTCTCAGGAAAAAAATAAAGACTGGAAGGAAGTTACTGGACATTTTTGATGCCAACATCCAGCAGCTATAATGCTACTAAGGTGCTGTCAAAGGTGCTTCAGCCTTTAGTCATGGTGCTGCTCTCTTGATTATTAACATGGCCTGGTTAGTGGCAACAAAAGTACATATAAGTTTGCCAGGTACACCTTCTTTTCATGTTTTTTTTTCCCTGAATGAACATCAACCTATACTACTGTTTCCACAACCTATTTATCTGTCTGTGAAGGAATCTGTTGAGAATTTAAAAATGTGGGGAATGTTAGTGTTGATGTTTTTAAAGGAATACATCACCCACCATATGATCATTTATATAAATTTAAAAATTCATAAAGTTTTGTAGTATTTGAGAAGAAAATTTGTGTTTTTCTCCTATGCCTCAAGAGAACAAAGAATCCAAAACTGGAGGAAATTCTTGATGAATTGCAGTCATAGGGTCAGTGATTAACAACAGCAAAACTATATCTAGAAAGCTGTTAACAAACTCTTACACAACTCTTGCAGTATAATACAATATAATATAGTCTCATATCTAATCTTATGCTCAGTACTTGCAAACAGACAGCCCTTTCTGACAAGGAATTGAGCTGAAAGTGACGTATGCTTTTTTCAAAGCCAGACTACACTGACAAAAACTAATTTTTACGAATGTAATGCAGTTGGAGTCATGACTTATTTAAGTTTTACTTTCCAGCTTTTCCAGCCCCTCAGAAAGAGCTCTTTGTTTTTGAAGCACTGAGCATACAACTACATAAATCAGACCTGCATGATAAACAAATGCTCATTTTGGGGTGGTGAAGTATTCCTTTTAAGTTTACACTGTAGCTTTTGACCACTGGTAGCACCATTGAGAACTTTTTTAGTGTGTCCAAGTTTTTTGGGTGTCATGCACACCAACAAGGAAGTAAATGTGTAAACATCATGTTTTGAGATTTGTTTAGACGTCAAGGGTATACGCATGATGAGGAAAAACTGAATGTAAACAAACATTTTTCATGAGGAAAAGGACTCCACAATGCACTTTTACACTCATGCACATACTGAATGTTTACATGCTTATATATGTGAACACAGGCATGTGTGCACACACACTTGAAAAAATCTGAAATCAATGACAGCCAAATGATGAGCATGGAGTCACCATCATGCTATTATTCAGGCGATAAAATTGCTCTTGAATGATTCAGGCATAAGATAGAAATGTGTGCATGTGTGTGCGCATATGTGTGTATCATTTCCATATGGACAACATAATATTGTATTTTGCTAAAAAACACACAGCCCGACCATCAATTTATTCCACTTTTCCTAATCAGCAGCGAGGCCAAGGATGTCTCCATACATATTCATGCTGCTCTTGAGACTCAGAGAGACGATACATCTACAGCCCACATTTACCATATTACCCTTAATGTTATTAGACCAGCAAACACAATTTAGCCAAATATAAGTCATACATAAGTAATTTAGAAAATGAGACAATATTAATTGTGCGATCGTCATCCGGTTTTAATCCCGTTTGTGTGATAGCACTTCAATCTCTGGAATTGAATGCGCCTGGCTGAATAAATTAGTACAATCAATGTATGACTAGAGTCTCTGTCATGTGGACACACTCTGTGCAAATCTATGCAAATGTCTTATGAGGAGAGGATAAGAGAAACTCTTCTTGGCTAACAAAGCTCTTGATGATCAGAGCCTTTCTGACACAGTGGTGTGATGTCATTTTCAGCCTCTCAGAGGAGAGGGAAGAGGTAAAAAAAAAAGAAAAAAGAGAAGGAAATATGGCGAGGGATGAAACGAGAGAGGGTTCCATACTCCTTTTTGGGTAAATAGTCACGCAAGGTATGTGAATGTTTGCTTATGTATAAATGCACAGGCTGCCCCTCTCTGCCTTTAAGCAATGAAAACATTTTATTTTGTTGGCCAATAAATAAAGGCCAGACAAGTCTAAATTCTCCGAAAATGACTTATTTATTTATTTTTAAATGTGTATGTATAAGATTGACCTTGAGAATATGATTTTCTTTTTGCAAATATTTCAGATCAAGTTCATTTTCCCTTTTAATGTCCACCTTCCACTTCCTTCTCTCCTTCGCTCTTTTGCTTTCTCCTTTTTTCCCTTCTCCACTGCTTTCCTCTCTACCTCTATCCTAGCCCCTAGCCACCTCCCCTCTCCTCCTCTCCCCTCCCTTTGCTCCTCTCTGCCTGGTATTGATTAGAAGGCGAACCTCTAATCTCCTTAAGGTCATTAGGAACACTTAATTAAAACCTAGTTAGAATGCCTTTGTTCAACCAAAGCAAATTGCAGCTGTTCAAACGCGATTAGTATGATAACATAAAAACTTGTCGGCAGGGAAAAATATAAGAGAGGGTCTTTTTTTGGTAGAAATGTTTACACTATTTAAATGCAGAGCGCTTAAGCACACAGTGGAAGTCTAAACTACTGTACACTTGAGCTAGTGCTTCTGCTGTGTGTATGTTGATGGGATTGTTTATGTTTTGCTAATGGATGCTCAGCTTTATGAAACTGAAGGATTAATGCATGTAACTGGACTAGGTTACCAGAGAGACATTTGACTAAAATTAGATGTTTCATAGGCTTGAAGAAAAACAAAGACAGGAGTGTAAATAAATAAATAAATAAAAACAGGTTAAACATATAATAATATTTGATGGTGACGGTTGTCTCTCTTTGTCTTATGTGGACACGGTCACTACTACACCCTCACTTTCTTCTTCAGCTTATAGTGCAAGTACAGATTTGAAACAGAAGGAGATAAAAAAAGGAAACCAAAAAAACAAATGAAGGGAAAATAAGAGTAACTTTAGATTTGGTTAGTGTTTATTGGGATAGAAAGAGAAGTTTATCTACATGTTTCTCTTTTATTAAATTTAATAATTTGAATCAACTCTGTAACATTTAACAAGTCCTTTAACATTTCTCAACTCAGATTTTGAAACACAAAAGTAAATGCACACTTAAAAATACTTATAACAAAATATATTTTTTAATGTCTTCCTACTATGTGTCTTTGAGCATTCACAGCATCTATACCATTTTGTCACTTTTGCACACAGGGCTTCTGTAATTACATTTCATGTTTAATTGTTACTAGAGCCCAATTAATAGCACACATAGCAGGGCATCCCAGGTGAATGCCATTAATTTGCTGACAGGGAAAGACACCTTGCCAGCTGCTCTGCCTCTCATCTGGCATTTTTGCAAATTAAAGGGCCTCCCTTTAAATATTACTTAAATAAAATCTTGAATTGACCAATTTGAGATCTGCTGTACCATCCTTTTGAAAATTAATACTTTGCTGGCTTGTGGTATTTTCACAGAGGTTATTGAGAGTATGTTTAGTTGTCTTTAGATTTTTTAATTGATATTGCGTTGAATTAAACAATTGACTGTACATCTAGCTTAATATCTGTCAACTTTTGATGCATTATATCTTTTTTCCCCAAGAAAAGGAAATCAGGGTTCTAAAAATGATAAGAAAGAAGGGAAAGGAAAAGAAAGCACACTGAATGAAGACATGAATCAAGAGAGGGAGCACAGGGGGCCGGTGTATGCATAGGACCCAGAGTTTAGTGCTATGCCCCTGCACACATGCATGCAAAACGTTGTGAATTTTCATTAAAACATGTATACATTTATCATCTCATTTAATCTTACCTTGTCATTATTACCTTGTGTCAATGTTGGAAAGCACAGCTGAGATGTGGAAGGTCTCTACTGGAATTGCAAATGAATGAATGAATGACTCTAATCTATCAATGCATCAGTTAAAACGAATCCAAATGTTTTTTTTCCTGTATTTTTTTGTGTCCCATCCTCCTTTTGAAAATTAACTGAGGTGTGGTGATTTCAGAGAAACTTTTGAGGGCATGTCTAATTATAATTGTAAGAGTGTTTATTGATCATGAATTTGATTTATACATCTAACTTGAATATCCATCTACTGTTTATCCACACTGCATTATATTCATTGGGTAGCCTATACTTTTCATTGATTATTTTTGTCTGCTTTTTTCTTAGGCCTAGGCTATTAAAAAGACTAATTTCAGTATAGGCTAAACATGTATACATTTAACAGTGTCACTTAATACTTTTTTTAAAGCATTATAAAAAGCATTATAATGTTGTGCCAATGTTTGAAAACCCAACTTAATTAAATACTCTCTATAGCAATTAAAAATTATTGAATGACTAGTATTTATCCATGCACAAATCCAAACGAATCCAGAAGGTTCCTTTTTCTATTTTTTTTTCTTTTCTGTTTCTATTTTTCTCTCATCAGCACTCTAATACACCGCGTCCTTAATGATGATTTTAATGGTGTTTTATTCAGTTAAAAAATAATAACAATAAAAATTTGACAGGTAGTCCTTTGAATTATTTTCTACCCACACTCTCTTTGGCTGGAACTGATCACCGTTGCCTAGTTACGGCAGTAGCGTTCCTCTCTGAGAGCCACTTGTCTGAAACCCAGACGCATCCCACGTAGGTGGGGGGTAAACATTACAACCAGGCAGGGGGTAATTAGGCTTTTTAAATCGTATATTAATGTCGCGCTGTCACGGACAAATTTTAGTATTCTGCAACAGATGCAAAACGGATGTGTCGCAGTGTTTGTTCTCAGGGCACTCCTGGGGCTCTCAAGTCTCCGTTACTTGGCTCTCAACAGGGTAACGTTGCCTCATCGTTACTTGGCGCCCAGTATCCTGCCGCCTCGAGCGCTGCTGACCAGATGGCTGCTCGTGGTAATCTCCTTAGCACCGCGTGCCGCATGTTCTGAATGAGAGAAGTACGACAGAGGGAGAAAAACAGGAGCTGTGTCAAGTTCAGCTGTACTGTCATTCAGTTCATCTGGCCAAGTGTGTGCTACAACGACGGACCAAACAACTCAAGTCATGTTTGGAGAGGACTATTTTTCTGCTGGAGCGGCGACTTGCTATCGCTAGCAGACAGGTGTGTGGAGAAATACAGGTAGTTAGCTTGTTTTGTTCGTGCCAGAGCAACAAGTTGAATGTTTGTTGACGCAGCACTTGTGATGAGGATTTGGGCTGGAAGTCCACAACTGCAGGTAACAACGAGGAGCCACAATATGTTTTAGCATGTCTCAATATCTACATAGATTTGCAAATTTGTACGGCACAGAGCACCGGTTATTAGATACACTGTTTCCTATTTTCAAACGGACACTGTGGGCAGCAGGGTCCAGGTAATTCAACACTAGGGATGACTGCACCGCTGGCCTCTTTTTGTGTGTCAAAATGTGAAATTGAAGCTGATAAGTATTGTAATGAAGAGAGCTTTGACCTAAGCTTCAATTTCCAACAAACTTATGTGAAAACCCGTTCAGTTGGATAAAAACCTGGAGGCCAGCTGCCAGAGGAAAAAGGGCATGTTTAATTCAATGGAAAATGAAGAAAAGGGGAAAGCAATGTAGCAGTATCAGTTGAGCTGTGCCTCCATCAAGCTGTACATGATAGTGTAGGCTTTGGCTAGGGAATAGCCTGCATGGCATTTCACTCTCCTCAGATTTGTCTCATGTTGGATTTTGGTCTGACCACGTCCCTCTTTCCTTCTCTCCTTCTCTCTTTTCCCTCTCTAGATTGTGAAATCCTACCTATCATGTGAAGGCTTTGGTTGTGGTTTGTGTGTGGATGTGTGTGTGTGTGCAAGGGACAGTGTAACAGAGAGCCAAGCTTCCTAGCCTCACCCCAGGGGCACTGGCCCGTAAAAAATGTCCCTGTAACCCTGGAACCATGAAACCATGACAGTCATCACTTATTCAAGTGTTGCTGGTCGGCTTCCGAAAGAAGTCCAGGTTCTTGAACATCCCTCTGCCCCCGGGAATGTTGCAGAACCCCTATCCAAGATTCTCAAACCTTGGACCATGCTGGACCCCTCGGAGAAGCTGTTTCTAGATTCTTGTGGGGTCAAAGGCCAGAGATGGATCGAATGGAGAGGTGACGAGGGAGGAAAGAGAGTTGAAAGGAAGAGACAAACATGGAGCAGAGGAGTCAGCAGAGAGAAGATGGGTGGAGAAAGGAGAGAGGAGCAGTATAACTTAAGAATAAATTGCATCATGGATGTAAGAAAAGACCCCAAACGTGGGGTGAAATGCGTTGAAGTGAAGGACAAGAGCAAGACGGATCTCTCTGGGATTTTAACAACAAAAAGTGTAATCGAGCAAAGAGAAAAAAGGATGGTAAAAAGGAAGAGGTGGCCGGTGTTTTTTTGGACGCTTCACCTGAAACGCTTCAGAGAAGTGAAGAGAGGGGAAAACACAATGAAAAGGACAAGGTGGCATCATATCTTCCTCTGGTTAACTCTCCTCCTCTTCAGCCTGTGTCTTAAACCTGCTTCATCACAGGTAAGAGTGCAATTGTAATTTGTGATCCAAAGACCTGTGGAAAAGTAATTGTTAAAACACAATGTACTGCATTTGAATTATTTAATGGCTGTTAAGTAGGCCCTTTTCACAGCAGACATTTTAACTTGCCCCAGTGGGAAAAGCACTGCTGTAACTAATAACATGATGATGAATGATGGCTTCGTCCTATTCAGGTGTCCCTGTAAGTCATGACAGTGTGACAGTGAGCCAGTAGGCACAATAACAGGACCCTAAAACTGAAGAAGCTAAATAAAGTCATACTTTTTACCAGTGTGACTTACTTTATTTAAATATTTATTATTATTATTATGCAAATTAATGCATGTCCATGCAAAAAAATGATCAAATATTAACTGTCTCTTTTTCTCTCTGCACTTATTCAATATTTTAATTGAGAACACCTGTCCTAATAGATTTTAAATGTACTATATATGCAGTAAGTGTGACTGTAAGAGATTTAACCAGAAAACCCCCAGAATAGCCCAATTCTATAAATCAATTCTCTGTTTAATTTTATTGCACTTTGAATTAGATTCTCCAAATTGCTAAAATGTTATTGTAGGTAATTATTGTATCCAAATGTCTCAGTTTACTGCCATAACAAATAGGTACAAGCAGCAGAAGAGACCAAGTTTGAATAGAATGACACTTATTGCTAAACCATCTTAATTTCTTAGGGACATTTCCCACGAATGGAGAACATTGCTACCTTCAAACCAGTGTCCACCTCTCCGGCTCGTTTCACCTGTGGGGTTCCAGAGCGGAGCAGCTACTGTCAGTCAGCGTCCTCCCAGGCTGAGCTGAAGACATGTTATCAGGCCTTCTGTGTTCAGGAGTGTCCCTATAGATCCTCCACACCTCCGTATGCCCCACTGCTTCTTCCTGCACACAGGTAGGTACATCAGATCAATACTAATATTATTAAGGTATTTCAGATGACCTCTGACCTTTGAGTTCATGCAAAATGTTTAAAAAAAGAAAGAAAATAGGTCCTTTTGAGAGAAAATATTTATACAACTTTATTCCACCAGGGGTACCTGTGTAACTGAAGACAGAAATGACACTCATCCTGGGACTCAGACAGAGACTGGAACCACTACCAGTTCAGAGGGGCTTTCTGGTGGATCCAGTAGTGTGCTGTTTCGGCCAGGCCCGGGTGGATGTCTTGTCTCTCCGCCCTCGCAGAAACTAGGAGTGCTGGGATCCCTCACCCTGGCATTGTGGATTAAACAAAGTTCACCTGGAGAGATGTGAGTCAAAATTTTGTAATTTCTAAGAAATGAGAATATTCAGTTGCTTTCACAATTGGATATATGCAGCCTTCTTTTAGAGGCAGCCATTCACTGCTGCTAAGTTTTAAATTCAGTTTATTAGCAATGTCACCTTGTACTGTGTCCCAACTGGATGCAAGGCAAGTGAGTGTCAGTGACTAAATCTGTTTGATTAAATTTTTTTTACCACTGGACTGTCCTAACTGCCCATGAGCAACGCAGTGCGACACAGCGCAATAAAGCGCGATACAGGGCGATGCAGTGTGTGTTTTGAGCATCACTTCTGTTGAGCGCCTCATTATTATTTTATTCCTGTTGCTCATGTTGACAGTGCTGGAATGGATGAGGAGAATCAGTTTCACAGGACTTTGTGCAAGGATATATGTACCAAATTTCTCCCTATGTCCGAATTAACTTGCATCTTGTGGAATGTTTCCACAGAGGAAAATAGCTTGCTTGATAAGAGAGCACTTATTTTCTCTTTCATTGCTTTTTTTGAAGAAAAAGCTCATACCACATATGATTCCCATACAACTGGTTTGATGAAGTGTAACAGCCAAATCACTAATGGTGTAAACTATTAATTATCAAAAAAATTACAATAAACAACATAAACCACCATGTTCTGAATACACAGATTATAAATTATCCTGACAGAAAGTGAAATTGTGTTTTGGAACATAAAACGGCAAACTTAACTACACGCCACTCAGTTCAGCACTTGGCATGATGGGATGTGGGCGTTTCTACAATAAGCAGGCATCTGGCTGGAGGGAAATCGCCAGGGAGTTAAGTGCTTCTGTTAAAATTGTGTAGGATGCCAGCAAGCTAACTTGTGTTACAAAGTGGGGATGGTGGTATGATATGGTATGGAAGCTACAACAATGATATAAAATTACCTGCCATAATATCGCTGTGATTATGAATAATGGGGAAGTATATTCTCACACAACTTTTCAGTGGTTATGTCTCTGAGTGCACAGTTGATAAGTGTGTGGTTTGTTTACATGACCTGAGTTCCATTTTGATGAATGCAGTATGAACGGAGAGTGTGCGATGTAACGTGATACGGCTCGATAGTCTGGCGCTCGCTTTCAGTTAGGACACAGTGTTACAGTACATACATTCCACTGTGCATGGATCTCATGTCTATGTCTAAATTATATGTTTTTTCTCCTTTAATTTCCTGTGCATAGAAGCAAAGGCCAGACACATAGAAACTCTGTGTGCATGTGCGTGACAGCCAGTTTGTGTTTTCTGTGTATGGCAGTTCATGTAATAATTTTAAAAGTTGAGTCAAGTCAGTGGTCTCAAACTATCCAGATTTTACTTATCACAGCTTGTAATTCATTAGATACACTTCACAGAAATGCTTTGAAAATGTTGTGAAACTAATTCATTAGCCAGGTATAAGATGACTGATAGATAGAGTTTGATCTCTGTGAAAAGAGGAGCCCCAAAGACCCATCAGACCTTTCCAGTTTCACTTGGTAGAGCCAAAAAGAACAATACTAACATCATATTACACCTGGCAAGCGTTGTTGATATTTCATTGGTGAGACAAGGGAAATGTAAAGGTGAAGAAAATGACAGCTCACATTATCTAGGTAGAAAAATGCTATATCTTGATGAAGAAGGTAAAGTTCTCCATGTGAGAAGATGGAAGAGTGAAAAAAATATGCAATGATACAGATAAAGTGGTTTCAAGTTGTTGATATTATGAGGATGTGCTGTAAGTTTTTAAACCCTTGGGACCTCAGTGAAAGAAAGAAGGAGAGAAAAAGAGAGAAATGGGAAATAACATTTGTGTTTTGCAAGTTTGAGTCACAATTACTGACGTACCATAACAGAGTAGTCCAACATTATGGTGTGCTACGGATGAAATACTGCTGTCCTGCTGGAACCACACTGCCGCTGTTATGTATGTAGTCAAATGTCTGTTTTGATATCATACCTAATATGATTTTCAAACATTAAAAGTGCATTGAAGTGAAAGCCCTATCATATTGATCTAATAACAAGGAGCAATCGGGTCAGCTCTGGTTAGGTCAGTATCACTATCAGGAAATGTTGGCCAACAAGTGGCTGTCATGTCGTACTCTGACATGTTGTGTGTGAGAGACGGGATGAGAGTCTGTTGGTATTTTGCAAGCAGCCTGGGATGGTGCTGAGTTACACACACTTGGATCAGCTTGCAGTCACACACACACACACAAGGCACAAAGACACAAAAAAGATATCATTTGGCTTTAGTTGGCAACCACATCTCCTCCTCCTACATAACGCGACACTTAAAGTAGATTACTTCAACAACATGCAATGCTTCGTCATGAAACTAAATAAAGGCTAAACATACATGATGAATACTTGCTTTCTTTTTTTGCAGGTTGAGTATTCAGTATTTCCCACACATTCATTTATTTGGGGCAGCCTGCCTCATTTAAAACATCTACTGCCACAAATTGATTTTCTATTTTTGGAGCTGGATCGTTCACTGGGAGAGCTATTTGGTTATATGTTGCACCCCACTGCTGGAGCACAGAGTTGTCTTTGGGCACAAATGGAGCAGCAGAAAGGCAGCCGCAGAGAAAGTAAAGTTTAATTGTAATTTATCCGGGCCAACAAGTTTGCATTCACTCACCTCCACAGATGGAAAACATGAACTCATGAAGACTTCTGCCTGTGCTGCATTCATTGACCCACAAAAATGTCCAAATTAAGATAGGTAGCACAGAATGATTATATAGGGACATTGAATGATTAAAAAGGGACATACACAAGATGAAAAAAAAATGGACAGTTGCTTGCTCATGGCTCATGACCAGTCTTTCCACTAAATTTTGGATAAGTCTAAGTTATGGGTCTTTTAGCAATATGCCACTGCCCTTGTCACACCCCATTTTTAGCCAACTGACAGGAGCACAAACACACTTGACCTCTATGCCAATTTTTTTTTAGATTTTTAGGGAAGAAACTCTGGCAGCCCAAGGGTGGGGAAATTGTTTTAGAGCAAGCCATAGAGCTGCTGGTTGCAGATAATAAAAATAAAAAGATAAAAAAAAATAAGGGTGTGAATCTTTCAGTATCTCACGAGTCAATTCGATTTTGATTCTTGGGGTCACCATTCGATTCAGAATCGATTCTCGACTTCCGATTTCCGATTCATAATATAGGAGGTGTAAGTTCAGGATCTACTCCAGTCTGTTTTGCCAGTGGCATATTATGTTATGAAAGCAAAGTGTGTATGAAATTATGGAGGTTTTATTATGTACACGCTTTTTTGTTGTAGGAAACCTTTCTCCCAAGTGTTGGGAATCAGAGAGTTAAAAAAATAAACATTGTAATTATTATAGTTCAAAAAATGGACTCTCTTTTCCAAAAAAGTTCCATCGTATGCCATTATCTGTGCCATTCTGCAAAGCAGCTCCTCTCTGTGATGATGCAGAGGGCCACATCACACTCCTGACACTTCAGAGAGGGGCCTGATTCTCCTGCCTGCTCTGCCTGCAGTGAACACAGTTTACATCCATGTGAGGCCCTGCTGCTTGTTACAGTGTCTCCTGATTTACCCTTGTCTCATTATTATTATTATTATTGTTATTATTATTATTATTATTATTATTAGTGTTATTAGTGTTATTATTATAGGGGCTACCAGAGTTTATTCTAGTGCAGGAGGCGCTACCAATGACACAGAGCCATAGATACAGCAGGATTAGGCAATCACAGTGCCGTTTGCTCCGGATGACGTGTGGCATACGTAAGCGGATACGAAGCGTCGGTCGGTCTTCAGATAGGTGGACAAGACCGAAACAAACCTCTGACCTCTCTCCAAAGGAACCATGGGGGAGCAATATGGCGTTTAGCATCGACACTAATGTACTTTTATCATCGAAATATGGACGGAAGATACCCAATATCGGACCTATTATTATGGGTTTATTGAACAAGGTCCCGTAAAAACACCCGAATCTCAGGGCTAGATAGAGAGGCTTCTGAAAGACCTACGATGCATCGGAGTCACCTCTGAGCGGCACAGCCGGCAGCTTTCACCGGCGAAAACAGTAAGGCGATCCGACTAACGGTCTCAAAATTATTAAAACTCTTCTAAGTGATAAACATTTTAGAGGGTTAAGAATAATCGATGTTTAGGATTTTTGAATCGATTCTGAATCGTTAAAAACGAAAATCTAGATTCTTATGTGAATCGATTTTCCCCCACCCCTAATTAAACTGATAACGCAGTACTACAGGAATTGTCTTTTTTCTCTCCACACATTGTACTTGTTTGTCAAAACCTACATGATCCAAAATACAACTTGACCACTTCAGTCGGAGATTTGGTTGTATTTTGCTAGTAATGGTTAACTCAGCCTGGAGCAGAAATAAGGAGTGAGGTCCTGTAAGCTCATCTCTTTCTAGCGCCATACTTCAAGCCTGTAGTATTCCATTTAACAGATGCTGCCTTAAGTGACACCACTTAAGGCATTTAAGAAAAGTCGTGTGAACTCTTAAAATTCATTTACATGTTTGCAGTAGCAGTCCTCAGGTCCTTTTTACTATGATGTATAAAATCAGTTTAATTAATGTAGCTGTTGGCATGAATAACTGCCCTTTTGATGGATTTCTTTTGTGGTAAAATGTTTAAGTGACATTTTAGTAGACTTTTTTTTATTATAGTCATAAGTAGTTGGCTCCATGTGGGCAAACAAAGACAGCCATTGCTCAGTGAGAAAATAATTTAATCTTTGTAGATTGATCAAATATCTTAAGTAAACTATTTTTTTTCAAGCTTTCATGAGATGAAGGTCTGTCAACATGCACATATTGCACGTTGTGCTGCAAAGATTAATGTGACTGATAACTTTGGGGTCTGGGGTGACAGGTCTGAAGAAAGCCCTGGAGCAACAGTAGACAGGTTTCACATGTGTTGTGGATTTTGGATGGATTTTCAGTTTAAATGTTGCTGTCAGTTAAATTTAACTCCGAGAAGGAGAATCAGACAGAGATCAAGCCACTCCTTAAAATCTCATGCTGTGATTTTGTTTGTGAAGTTGTCTGTCTGGGGATTCAGATGACAGACAAGTCTTGTTGTCTAGGTTTGCTGAACATGACACCCGTATGGCTGAATGCATCTGAATGGAAGTAATATCTCTCCCCTCTCACTCTCCCTCTCTCTCTCTTTCTGTTGCTGTCGTTGGCCATCAGTCTTTTGTTGTAGAGACGATCATGGCTGCCATCAAAGAAGCCAGATGAAAGGAGGTCTCTATCCTCACCTCTGTCCATCTCTCCTCACCCCTCTCTCTTTGTCTCCCCCTCTCTATGATTTCACATCCCTCCCCTCATCTGAACAATGAACAGAGACAGCCACCTGTTCTTGCAAACCGCAGTTTTTACGATACCATAACTTCACTTCCGGATTGTGATTGTTAAGTTACATTTATATTGTTTGAGGATTCTCATTTTGAAATAATATTTGTTTTAGTTACGTTACAAATGAGTATGTCATAATTATCACATATGATGGAAAGCCTTATTGTTGTTGTGCCTTATTTAAAAACAAAAAATCTTGAATTTCTTTGACAGCTTGTATTTTCTCCAACCATCCACTTACTTTGCTTTCGCAACATATTGAATAGATACTTTCTGAAACAGATAAGCCCACAGAAAATTAAATGACTACCACTTTTAAAGTTGATTAATTGTGAAAGTAAAGATAAAAGTAAGCACACGATTCCTAAGCAAGGATGGAACATCTTTGGATTTTGGACTTTTGGTTGGACGCAACGTCTTCTGGTATGATCACCTGAAAAATGAATCCCTGTGTTTCCATCACCCTAGAATGAACCGCCAGGTTTCCACAGAAACTCAGAACGGTACAACCAAAAACTGGCTCTGGATAGGGCCATGTCACGTTTTTGTGTCGGCCACCATATTTAGCAGCCCCTCTGCAATGAGCAGCGTTGGAAAAACAATGATTTTTCTTTTTTAACGTGTAACATTTTTATTCAGTGTTTTTACCATTTTCACCATGGGATCCGTTTGTTTTGGAGAGAAGAGATCTTGGCAGATAATTCGACTCTCTGTAAAAAAACAACTCTCTAACAATAAACACTGAAAGAATTCTAACTTGGAGAAGTTTTAGCTGGCTGAATCTGCAATACTCATTGATAACATAGATGCCACTGAACCCCCCTAAATTTTACACACTGGACCTTTAAAGCACTTCAACATCAAGCTGTTTCAATCCAGTAAATGAGTTCTTTACTTGTCAATAACCAACATTTTTCTTGCACTCATATCTCTGTCTGTGTTTCTCTTTGTCCCTCCCTACAGGCACACACACACACACACACACACACACACACACACACACACATATAGACATGCACATGCACATGCAGACATACATACATATGGTCTCTTTCTCATGCATAGATCTATCTGTGATTTATAGGGTATGTGTCTCTGGGTTCATAAAAGTCATGATTTCCCATAAAATGTCAGTGATGGTGGTTAATATGACACGTGGAGGGTGTGTGTCTGTGTCTGCACCCAGTGTCACAGCTCAAACCTAGCAGTCATGTAAAATATTGATATTCCATGTGTAAATGTCAGAATGAGGGACTGTGTGTGTGAATGTGTGTAGTGGGGCTCAACTCCATGCGTTTTAGAGTCCACTCTTCCTTCCTTCTAAGTTAAGTTATAGTAATTTAGCAATGCCAGATATTTCAGTGGACTGTCTGGGCTGCCTTTTGCTGCTGAAATAATTGTTCTGCATGTGTTTTTGTTTCCCTCAGGATGCTGCTGGAAAAGAGCTCAGGGGAGAGGCTGTTTTTCTCTGTGACAGTGTCCGAGGAGGCGGTTACTCTGCGGTATGGTCTGTCCAGCAGTCAGACTCCTCTGACCATCAGCTTTGGAACAAAGGGGAGGCTGACACTGGAGAGGTGGACGCACCTTGTTTTGCAGGTAAAAAAAATCTCAAGGGTTTAGGGATCCTGATGGTAGCATAAGAGACAACTGTTTAAAATGATGCAATCGCCAGTTACTAAGATTATGAGCATGTGTGATAATGTGCATCCATAGCTGAGTTTGTGTGCATGAAATGCAATCAGTCTGCCTCGAAACACCATTAGGTTTGGACTTAACTGTTGTCATTAGAGTTGTGAGAGCAGAATGGTCTCTGTTTATCACAGACATGCTGCCTTTCTGTCTTCTTCACTGTCTGTGTTTCTCTTTCATTCTTGGTCCATCTTTTTCTCTTTTTCTCTATGAGTTTGTGGTAATTATACTGGCAAACATCTGCTTTGGCACAGCTGCTGGGGCCAGGGGCACACACATTACATCAGACACGCATACACAGACAGACAATGCCTCGCATTTTCAGCACATCATTTCAAAAACGTCTGTGTCCTGTATGGAAAAATAATTTCAAAACCCATGGAGCTCTTCAGAGTCCACTTTTCATAAATGTGATCTATTTAGGGCTGCAGTTATTTCTATGGTTTACTATGTAAATCACAGAAGTTGGCATAGTCCTTTTGTGAGGGTGTTCAATTTTGTTACTGGATATGATTTAATTTTTTTAGTGGATAACACCATACTTTGCTATTTCTTTATTAAGGATTGTTGCGGCACATGGGTTAAGTCCCTGTAAATACAAGAGGAAGATTTAAATTTCCTAATTGAATTACATACACTACTTTAACACTTACTGAAGTACTTTAAGTAATACAGTGATGTATGCATTTATTTTCTTTCTTTGGTGTTTTTTCCCTTTAATTCTCAGGAACAATTTAGCCTAAGTGGTTCATGAACTAGAAATTTTAGAAGACATCAGACGTTACAAATACAGGGCTGTCATGGACCAAACAGGCTTTCAATAGCTCTGATCGGTCTGAAAAGGCAGTTGCTGAAGTGGAGAGAGTCTCGAGGCCCCGAATGAATCCCTGTGTGTGTGTGTGTGTGTGTGTGTGTGTGTGTGTGTGTGTGTGTGTGTGTGTGTGTGTGTGTGTGTGTGTGTGTGTGTGTGTGTGTGTGTGTGTGTGTGTGTTTCTGGTCTGCTAAAGAGTATCATTTTACAGATTACTCTACTGGACAATCTTTCTCTTTCAGCATCTCTGAATAACTCCAGGGCTACCTGGGTAGAAAACATGGTCACCATGACAAGTATAAGTGCCTCTTACTTAAGTTGTTTGTCCACTTTTTAACTGTGTAATCTTTTGGCCCAAATTTTATTTTACTTAGCAAGAATTTTATTAGGCTTTATTGCATTTTATCCAACACGTTCTGTAACCTCTTTTATTGCCCCTTTGATAGTGACATTTTTCAAAAGTAATATTTTATATAAAAAATTCTCAAATAAAATAGAATCAGACTCAGGCACCAGTTGGATATTATGCCCACGCCAAAATTTTTACTTAGCAACATGCAGCTCTACACAATCATGAATCAACTCTCCTGTGCTGGTTTTCCAGTGTTGAGCAGCTGTTTGTGCACCAGAATTTTATTACAGCACATCACTCCATGATAAGCTACAACTTGTTATTTTCACATTGTTTTGTTTCCTTTTGGAAAAAATGAACTAGACACACAGGTTTTGATATTAAGATTTAGGGGTTTTGGTACGTATATTTCTGAACTTTAGAGAGACCCAGACTGGTTGTTTTGTCCCTGTTTTTATGCTAAGCTAAGTTAAGGGCTTCCAGCCTCTAGCTCCAAACTCAACACAGACAGAGTGGTGAGCAGGAAAGCGCAGAAGGGAATTTCACAGAATGTCAAACAAGACACTAAAATATTGTTTGGGCCCTTTCTTGATAAATGGCCTATTGCAAATAGGTGACCTTTGTAATAATCTTGGTATCATAAAGGCGAGGAAGTTAAACATGTTGACCAATACCTTAAATAATGCGCACGGCCAGAAAACCTGACGTGACACAGTTTACTGGCTGGCTGACTGGTGTTGATGCCTGGTGCAGTAATTTGACAGTCCAGTGTGTTGTTGGCTAAAAGTAGTGTTGCTTATGGCTCAGTTGTTGGCGAGTGCGTGTTGTGTGTTGTGTGTACAGTATGTGTGAATGCCCTGTAGGGATCAGGTTTCTATAAATGTCTACTGTATGTACAGTATCTATGTGTGATGCAAATGTCCATGTAGGCATGGAAAAGTGTAAGGCTTGCAGGTATTTTGCTAAAAATGTGTTGCGTTGGTGTGTGGCTTGGAGGTGTTTTGAAACTTAGTGTGTTTATTCTTGTGAATCAGTTGGCTTTTCATTTAATGGTATTGTGATGTGATCTCTTTTGACCATTCAGGAGGAATAACATAATCATCCTTGACACTCAAACACCATTCGCCGACTTCCATTCTTGTGCATGCACACACTCTTATCAACTCACACACTCGGTCATACACACAGATGCACACTCACAGTTCAGCGGTAATTTGTAGCCGACTTGCCAGCCACAATACAGACATTACCCTATGAAGGAGCTGGGTGATTTAGAAAGCTTTCCTGCACACATACTGCACACACACACACACACATACTGCACATACACACATACTGCACATACACACATACTGCACACACACACACACACACACACACACACACACACACACACACACACACCAGTCATCTGTCGGTTAGAAAAGATCAAAACACCAAAAAAGACAGTCGAAAGGAATACGGGTTTCCAAGTGCCAGGAGCAATTCCCACACACTGACACATACTCACGCACACATGTATACACACGGCGCCAGGAGCAAGGGGCTGTAGGGATGCTGGTGCTCCCTAGGTAGTTGTCTTATCTGATTATGGTAACGATGTTGAGAATAGTGGAGGAAAAGGTAGCCTGGGGGAGGGAGGGACTGAGAGAGGAGAGGAGATGGGTAAAGTGAGGGAGGAGGCTCAGTGTTGTTAAGTGATGTTTATGAAGACAGTTTACTGTGAGATTCACGTTCCCATATATTATATGCAGAATTTATTGTCCCTAGTTCTCCTTATATGTAGAGAATCCCTACAGCTTTGGATGAGGAAGGGATAGGTACATCTAATTAACATAACTTGTTCTGCTCATTTTTTAAATTTTTATTTTTTTTCAAATCAAGTCCCTAACACACTGTTATTGTATGAGGACGCCACTGGGCATTGATGCCTAGGACAATAGCTTACAGTGGTTGGATTGGGAAAATAAAGCATGCAGTCTGTACATCCTATCTTCACATTAAAGTGGAAATAAAGTTTTATAATGAAACTTATCATTATGAAGTAAATATTGATTGTGCAATTTAATGGAGAATACAGAGTAAAGTCACCATCAGCATTTAGACTGGTTCCATATGAGCCTTGCTTTCAACGTGCAATTGTGTCTGCCATCGGGTACGATCTCCCGGAAAATGAGGGATCAATTTCTGGCACAAAGGAAGTGCGTTAACCATTGTGCAACCAAAACAGGAAGTCGATACTGCTTTTGTTTTCCCCGGTAACTAACTAAAAAAAACAAACTTTCAGCTCTAAGTGCCTCTTCGTGCTGCTTGCAGTTGTAGCATAGTGTAAATAAATGACACTTCTATTGCAACGAATCAAAAAATACACTGACCTCTGAAAAAAAATGCTTTGGTGGACATTACCCAGAAGTGGTGGATACAGGAGTAGAAGTCCTGTTATCTGTACATATTTGTGTGTCATTGTTTATGCTCTCTTGTCACCTTATCAACATGACACATATTTTTGTGTTGTAGCAGTACAGTGGTTGCTGTGGTTCTGGTGAGGGGCGGGCAGGAGAGCAGTAGTGGGAGACACTTAAGTGGGAGGGCAGGGACAAAATGTTTGATTGGTTGCATCATTGTGTTAGCTCTTAATAATTTTTTGAATCAACTTGAGGATATTTCTTATTTTTGTTTATGCTTCTTCATTGTATTGACCTGCACTTTGTGCTATTGTGTTGCTATAGTGAAGGGGGAAGAAACCGAGAAAAGCTGAGTTGAACATGTACTGTAAGTCAGGGAGTTATGGTAATTCTAGATGAAGGTTTCAGTATAAAGAGAAATGTGGAGATGAAGAGAAAGAAGAAGCAAAAAGAGACTGCTAAAGATGGAAAGAAGAGAAAGGATGAGAGTTTGCGATTTAAATAGCTTTGGAGTACTATCTTTTGGAGTACCAGTGATTGACTGTGTGCCTGGAGGACCCCCAGAGGGGTCCGTCTGTTAGTGCCTGAGCAAATCAGCATTATCGGATGAGGCAGTGGCAGGGACAACCAGTCACACTGGTCCCATCACGACCCGACACGGTAGCATGAATGTTTAACACTCATGCATACGCACATGTGCACACACTCTCTGTCTTACTCTTGAGCACATGAACACACTAGTGATGTATGCACTGCCTCCACATACACACATCATCACAGAGAGAAATGTCTGGTCGCCTCTTTCTGAGGACTCTTACCTGTTGCTTAAGACAGAGAAAGAAGAGGAGAAACAGAAAAGATGACAAAAAGAGGGTAAATGGATCAGTGTCACAGTGTGTTAGGGTTAAATCAAGATTACATAGACACACACACAACTATCTTTGTATTTATTGGAGGGAGTGATCTGGTTGTTCCTATCTAATCTACAGTTGTTCTCTAGACCCTGACAGCTCATCTGCTTCACTTCTCTGCTCTCAGACAGTTTGGCTGCTAAAACTTCTACTGAATGCCATAATAAGCTTAATGAATGTTTTCACGCACAATTGCACTGAAGGACTCCGGCCTGTCTGTATGTCTGTATAAGGATCGGTCTGGTCTCAGCAGAAGACAACTAATTTGCACCAACTAATTTCACACAGTCTTACCATCTTGCCGTCTTTCTTGCATAAATGCATGTGCACTTGCTTCATCCCCACTTTATGTGAGACTGGTTTTGTCTTTCCATTTCCTTCCTCTGCCTTTCTCTTCTCTGTTCTTGGTCTGTCTCGCCTGCGTGCTCTGTCCTTCCCATGCTCCTCTACCCCCCTCTGCATCCCTCTTTCTTACTCCGGTGTTTGCTTCCAGCTGAATGTGATGTTTCTGTTCCATAACGCATGCCTCTTTTGTAGACGCGTAAGTCCACTGCACAGTGGTAATATGCGACGACTTGGGATGAGAATGTGTTGGAATAGTTCAGTACAAAGCGAGTTTGTGGTCAAGCAAGAGAGATAAGCAGAGGATAAGCTGAGAGCAGGCTTGTCAGCGATTATATCAGAGGAGAAATTAGCAATAAAGTTGTCAAGTGGTACGAGGTATTGATCATACATTTATGTACTATAATCTCCCATCCCTGAAAATTAGGGCTCCAAAGAAAGGCAGTTTGAACATTGCTTTGCTGCTTTTTGGCCATAAGCTTAAATTGTGACAAACACAGATAAACTCACACACACACACACACACACACACACACACACACACACACACACACACACACAGGATCACAGCACACTGTCCCACAACGTTATCCCAAAGCTTTTTTCTCTGTACCACTTAGTGTGTGTGTGTGTGTGTGTGTGTGTGTGTGTGTGTGTGTGTGTGTGTGTGTGTGTGTGTGTGTGTGTGTGTTTTATACATGTGAATGTGCATACACTATGTGTTCATGGAAGCACTTTTTATCCATGTTTCTGTAGGCTCTATGTGTGTGTGTACATGCATGTATGTGCACTAAATATACAGAGTATTTATGTGTGTGTATATGTGGTTGTGTGTATGTGTGTGAAGGTGAGGCAAGGTTGTTATGTAGGGGTGAAGCGGACACCTCTATGGTAGCCCTCTGCCTGCTGGCACAGGAGGCAAAAGGGCACAAGACTGGCATCAATTACATAGTGAGAGAGAGAGGGAGAGAAAGGTGTGTGCATTTGTGGTGAGATTTTTTGTATTAGATCCATCAATTTATTTATTTATATTTTTACATCTGTGTCTCATGTCAGCGTGCAGTCTGGTCCAGCTTAATAGTGAGAGCAAGGCACTAACATGGCCGGGGTTAGGGGTTTCCTTCGCATAGGAGCTGTGAGATATTAGTGCTAAAAATGTATGCATCAACGGTGCAGCAAGGTGCTTTGGATAAAATGATCCACCAAAGAGTATATGTTATGCTAACCTGCCCTGTATCGAAATACCCACGCTAAAGCAGAAGTTGCATGTCAGAGGTGAGTAAGCCTAGTAAGAACAAAAGAAATCCCCAAAAAATAATATTATAGACAGAAGATGCCCAGCAGTGGATATCAAATTAGTGTTCTGCCTATCTGCGTGTTTAACACCAGACCAGACTGAACCTGACTTGTACTTCCAAATATAAGACTCATACCAAGATTGACATCTTAAGTGTCGGTTGGGATTTGTTTGCTTCTGTCTTTTTACTGTATTTCTGCTTACAACATATTACTGTACATACATGGATGCAGACCACTGGAACAGAGATAAGGATGCAATGATGTGTTCCACCTATAATCTCCTCCACTATACACTGATACTGACACTTTTAAATGGCCATGTTGTGTCCGATTCGCCTTAAGTACAGCTTCTTTATAAAAGTCATTCATAAAGTTATGCTATTGTTTCCACCAAAAGTTAAATGACTTCAGTGATGTCTTTACCTTCTTTGGAATTGTTTCATGTAATTTCTACATAGTGACAAATCTACATAGGTATATTGTACTTTTTCACTAAACCACTAAAAATATTGGTTTATCATATCAGCAGAAATTAGAATGTTGGCAAATACTGATATTGCATTTTAAAGCCAATATCAGCCGATACTAATGACTTGCCAATATTATTGTGCACCCCTAATATAAATTAATAATAAAAATCAGGCGCACGGTTGACAGCAGACATTTAACACCTTCTGGACAGCACGGGAAAAACAAACAGTCTGACGAAATAGCCGCATGGTGAAACAAAACATGCAAGATATTATGTTGCAATGGTGATACCATATTGTTACAAAAAAATGTAATATGATACCGAATAAAATTGTTTCATCTTTGTAATTTTTTTTAGTAATGTCCAGTAATTGTCAAGATCAACCATTGTTTTCTCCTTCTGTAAAGGAGCTTTGTAACATTAAAAGGTATATTCCATCTTGAATGTGGCAAAAGTTACATTTTTTCCACTTACAACACCTATGTTGTCTACTGTTAAAAAAAAATGGTATTTTCTGCAGCCCCCGCCAGTTTCACCATCCTGCTCTTTTTCACTAACATGATATCCAGTTGCTGTCTACAGTCTCTCTGATTTCATGTGAACACAGTATTAATATGAGAAAAACTTCTTAATGATTTACAATTGAGAATAATCAAAGCTGAACCTGGCCCGAGTCAGAGACATGTAGCAACAACATGGCCAAAACCCACACAAAACCTGGTACTTTGTCAGGACCTGTCAGATAGCAGAAGTCAGAAGTGTGGTGCATCTAAACCTTGTTACTACTTACTTATTTCTGCCTGTCTCTCTCCTTTTGCAGTGTGATACCGTGTGTGCTCCTCCCTCCTGCTCTCATAGACGTCTCTCTTTTGTTAAATGGGACCCATCTTTGCTTTTTGCTCAGAAAGAAAAAGTCTTGGAGACTTATGGTCTTTATTAAAAGGTTGATGTGTCACCTTATAAATGTCCCCTCTCTCTCTTTTTCTCTCTTTATCTTTTCTCTCCTTTTTTTTCTTGAGAATGATTTTGTGTTTCTCCGTTTCTCTCTCTCCTTCTCTGCCTCATCTATCTCTCATTCTCTCCCCCCTTTCATTGTCTCTCTCCCTCCACCTTCTTTGTCCTTCCCTCTTTCCCTCTCATTCTCCTTACTCACACACTCCCTCTCTCTCCCTCTCCATCTCCCTGGGGACAATTTTCTTTTCTTAAATAAACTGTCATAGCTAGTGTTAAAATATGGGCCTTACATGGGGCGAGCGCGGCAAGGCAAAGGCATGGGGCCCTGGGCTGGTATAAAACATGGATAATATGCTGTGAGAGGTAATTGTATCTTTTAGCGCTGAGATGAGTAGAACAAATGTGTCTCCTCTCCATCCTCTCTCCCTCTCTTCCTCTCCCTTTATTCCCTTTCCTCCTCTCCTCCTCTTCCTATCTCTTTCTTTACACACTGCGGCCGTGCTAATATGATAGAGAGAATATTGGCTGTACATCAGAGCTGCTAACAGTTCATAGTGGGTAAAGGCAAGTATATAGGGGTGAGAGAGGAGTAAAAAGGGTGGGAGAGGCTTGGAGGGTGAATAACAAGGAAAGAGATAACAGGAGAGAGAGAGAGTGAGAGGAAGCGACAGGGAAAGGTGACAATATGCCCGGGGACGCAAAAGTGGAGAGCTGGAGATGCATAAAGTCACATTACACTTTTTGATTTCACTCACTGTGGTTCATATTTGGAGGACAGGAATATCTGGAAATGTCAGCAAACTGTTTTTCAAAATCATTTTAAGATTAAGATCCAATGTGTCCAATTTTAAGCAAAGATGCATGAATGGGAATTTATATGAACAAGTTTTATTCTGACAATTCTATGAAATTATAGCTGATAAATAATGCCGATAATACAGATAAGCCAGACTGCTTTCCTTGACTCAACAAGGGCAGCATCTTTGAACCCTGCTACAGTAGGTGGTGGTGCATCTTTAAAATTGGTTTGAAAGCTGCCAATAAACAGAAAAGCAGAAGAGGAACAAGCAAAATGCTCTTTGATAACAAAGTATATTTGGGAAGTGTGGTTTACTTTTAAACTCAAAATAAACCTTCTGAGATGCATAGTTATAAGAAATATAAAGATCTTTATTCAAAGACCTGAGTTAGTTTGCAGAGTAAGTGGGGCATGCCACATTTGATAGACAGTGATGTGATTTTTTTATAGGGGCCGATCCTTTTCCACACAACAATCAAAATAGACATTCACTCTTCCTGATTTTTTACCATCTCCTAAAATCAATCAACCAATCTCAGTAATAGCACCTTATTTGTTCTACAAACAGAACTCTAGGTGTCCTCGTCCCTGGATGACATCAGGATAAAACGCTGGTGTGTCACAGTGACCCAAAATGTCATTAACCTAGCTGAGTCATACACCGGATAAGACAAGAATTAAAATAAATAGTAAAAATATGCAATTAATAATGACATAGCTATTAATTTTCCACCATATACATTTTGAAAAACACTTAAACAGAAAAAAAGAACATTTTAAAGAATCAGAATTGCTTTTTGTTGTTGTTGTGTTAACAATAGTGTTCACAGTTAGTTTTGGTTAGGTCAGGGCTATGGAATATTAAATCATCCATTTTTTCTGTAGCTTCAGAAGCTACAGGTAATACACTTCTTTTAAAATGCAAAAATATAAAATCATCATTTAGCATATCCATATAGGCCATGAGAAGCAGATATTTATTGGATATAAAAAAAAATCTATAGCACTATCTGTCAAGCTGAGATTGTGTTAACCATAAGATGATTTAAGAAAAGTTGGCCTGAATCTTACTTTGATTTCTAGCACGCTGAACATTACTTACAAACACTTTTGACCAAAAGAAGTTCTTATTTTCCCTGGGTGCAAATGAAGAAAACAAACTTTATTTAGTCATTAAATGATCTAACTTAGTTAAATAAATAAATAAATGCTTAAACAGAGGCTGTGCAGTTTCTCAGTTGAGCTACTGATAATCAAGTTTTGAACAAGAAAGCAAAATTAAAGATTTCAATAGCACCAATGGAAATGGAAATAATAACTGCACGAGGGAAACATAATAGGGATGTGCAACAACTATTTGCAAAAAAGGTATACAACATTTGAGATTCATTGAGTAAATTGATTTTTTTTCCCACCCCTAGATTTTCTCCCTCCTTTTTTCCATCTTGCTCTTGTTGTATATTTTCCAAATACCCCTCTTTCTGTGCTACTCTCTTTTCCATATATTCTGCTTTTCTTCTATCAGTAATGGTGTCTTTTTCTCATTCACTAATCTCACTCCACCCTCTCTCCATCATGTCTCACTTACTTTCTCTTTCTTGCTTCCTTTCTCACTCTTTTTCTGACTCTCCCCCAATGACAGCGTCCCTGGCTGTGGAATGAGGTGTGTTATCAGTGAGTGGGATGTCAGTCACAGGGCAACGCATCCGTAGGAGAGCGGCTGTGTGGAAGGAGTTTGGTGAGGTGGGATGTGTGGGGGCAGAGGCGGGGGGTCAGGGATTAGACGAGGTTAAAAGGAAAGGAAGAGATAGGTTAGGAAGAACAGACAAGCATGAGAGGAGCAACAAGTGAGGGGAAGGTCTGAGAAAAGAAAACAAAAGATGGCTGAGCAGAGTTCGAGAGAAGAGGGTGGAGATGTGGGGATGAAAGGAGAGGAGAACAGGAACTGAGCAGAGGATGTTAGAGGAGAAGTTGAGGGAAGGTTGACTGATGTAGCCAAAAATCAAAAGTTTGTCTCAGAGGGCTTTACAATCTCTACACCCAAAGCTTTGCAGCTCATTTAAAAAAAATGGGGCAGTTGTTCTGGCATACATTTGAATGAATGTACATGCGTGTATTTCTTTGCTGCAAGTTCTAAAGTTAGAAATGAATCCTTTGAAACCTGAACAAATGGGTTTGATTTCCTTTAAAAGCATGGGTATAACACAGTGAGCATCTTAAACAGGAAATGGCTCAAAATTTAGCAAGAAATTAGAAAAAAGTTACAATAAAATTATTTGAAAATAAGATAACAACATAAAAAAGTAAAAAACAAACAAACCAACCCAAAAAACAAAAGTGATGAAAATTAAAAAATAAATATATTTAGGTTTTTGTTCTGTAACATAGATTTGAATATTAAACATTTAATCATAATAATTACAAATATTGTTTTTTTCTTTTTCTGTTTTGATAATAGTCATTGATAATCCTCCCCCTTTTAGTAATTTCTGACAAATAGTGGGACATTTCTTGCCAAGTTTGTCATTGCCTTTCTCCCCCATCTTTTTAAAAGAAACCAAACCATTTTGCTCAGGTTTTAAAGTGTTAAATATATTCTAAAAGGTGTTTGAACGCAGCACAAATAAACTGATGTCCATCCAGGTTTCAAAGGGTTAATTGCCATATCAAGTGCTTGACAGTAATAATTGTAAGTGACTACAGTTGTTCACTTTGGGATGGGTGAGAAGGATGGGTAGATTTTTGTTCTGTTCTCTCACTTCTGTTTTTGTGGTTTTTCTTTGTGTGTCTTTGCCTGTTTTTGGCTATGTGTATGTTCACTTCCGATATAAGAGCGAGTGGTTTAAATCTGTTCCATTGTGTCAGTAAACATATAATTTCCAGATAAGAGCAGGAGAGCTGATCAAAAGGAGGTGAACTGAGTGGACGAGAAATGGGGGGAATAGGATCCTTTGTGAGAAAGGTCAAACAGGGCACAGCAGTGTGTAAACTGGTGTTTTGCATTCGCACACAGACATATAGAACATTAAGCCGCTGCATAGAGCCCTCTGCTGCTTTGCTTTTAATGGGCTAATCGGACAGCAGTAAAATATGGATCTAAAATATGTTTTCAGTATTAGTCATCCTCAAGATCCTTCTCACCTACTTTGACCTCAGACTGTCATCTGCAGCTAAAATACCCCCTCTCCGTTTGTAAATGAAATGTTATTTGAAAGTCTGATACTGTGTGCAACCTGTCAGATGTTGGGATAACACCTGGCTGTTTAGAATAATGGGAATTAGTCAGGTGAATTCCTGTGTGTTGTGGTTAACCTGTCCTTGACCATGATGAATTGAAAAGCTTCAGTCTCGTCTGCAAGTGCAGTATGACAGCAGTCTGTCTGAAACGCTGTTATATTTTGATTATAGCAACAAAGAGTTGCTTCAAAAACTCAATTTGAGAGTAAATAACAGCTTACAGTCTGCTGCAACCAGACATGAGTTTTATGTGTATATGAAAGCCATATGCTTGCTTACATTGCTAAGTATTTAAAGGGATAGTTTGTTTTTTTTTTGAAGGGGGACAGAAAAAAAATATTATAGCCACCTAAAAAAAATCAATAACAGTTTAAAAATGACATTATATATAGAGTGTTTTTAGTGCTTTATGTCACTGTCAGACAGCTCTGTCTGATTGGGAACTGAAACTGTGCTCTCTTCACACCACCAGACTCCTGACAAAAACTGCAATTTTACCTCGCAGATCACAAGAGTTGGCTTGTTTGTTTGTGTTATTGTGCAACTTTGGTGACTCTGAACTAACCCTTTAAAATGTTCAAAACTCACTTCAAAAACATCCAGACTATTCTTTTAATATTCAAAAGGCACAGACCTGCATTTTGTGTTTTGATTGGTCATTTATAAAACTACAGATAAATAATTTTCCATTCAAATACAGAAGTTAGCTCTTGGCAAATCTTTTGTGTTCTCAGTGGTAAAATGAAGGTGAGTGAGTGATTGGATCAAGTTAATGGAAAATCACCCAGGTCATCAGGAAGTGTTGCTGCCACACACAGACACCTAATTCCTCTCCTCACGTATCCTTGCGGTTAGCTGTTGGCTGGCTACCTTTGTACAAACTGTCCTACATTTTATAGAACATAAGCAAACGCTGATTGAGAAGGCCATCATAAATTTATCATCTTCACATAATGCTGAGTCCTGGTGTGAGATTACAAAGATCTAAAAACTGACTTTTCCTTTTTTACTTATGCAGAGCAATACATTTTAAATCTGCAAAGTGGAGGCAGCTGTTAATTATTGTTCCATTGTGGTTACACAAGTAAAAGCTTGATATTACATGGCTATATTGTTGATTTAATATTTTTATATGACTGGAACAGCAAACCTGGACTAATTTTAATTGTATTTTCTCTACCACCTCTTACTTTTGTGGTCTAAAGCTACAAAGTGAGCTTAGAAGAGACACTGCTGTCCACACTGTGTACTGAGCCATGGCTTGGCAAGAGTGTGAAAATCGAGAAGAGCTTTAGTCAAAATGCCAGTCTACAGATCACTAAAAGCTTTCCACTCAGGGTTTCCCTGGGCTTTTAGACAGGCTTAGGTGGTAACATTGCCAGTGTGGTGGGTTTTTTGAAGGGAAAGGGTGCTTGAAACTCCCTAAGAGCACAGAAACCTTTAAAGAATATGGTTTAATAAGGAAAGGATAATAACTTGGAAAAATGTAATGTAAAAATGCGGTTGATCGATGTTGTTAGTTAAAGTCTTGGCTTTGCAGGAATGTTGCAGGAGAAAACCGCATGCGAGTAGGCCATGTACTAATGGAGCCATGAATAGTGGCAGTGACCACAGGTGGTCCAGGGGTTAGATTCAATATCCGAGCTGGCCCAGGATTGAACCCTGCTGAACCCATCTCTCCTTCCATTTTCAGTTTCAGTCTTAATGTGACAGAGTTTATGTTTTCAGGAAAGAAGAGCCAAACAGCAGAAACAAATATGTATCAGATGAATAATGAACAGGTGTATCAAATTGATTGATTGAGTGCATGACTATGGCAAAATGATGCATCCCAGTCATTTTCATGCCTCCGCACCGGGGAACACCATGGTCAGGAGCATTATGTTTTTGGGTCCTCCATCCATCCCATTCTCTTGGAGGAGGTATCTAAAGATTGAAACATAAATCAATAATTTATGTGCCAGTTTTGACAAAATTTCACACAGATGGTTTGTAGGAAAAAGTGATGAAGTCATGACATTATTTTTCCAAAAAGTCAAAGGTCATCTCCACTGTGACATCATAATTTTTGGCACAAACACTTTTCTGGCCATTAATCAACATCATAATTCAGGAACATGAGGAGAGATGCTGAATTGGTGACACTAATCTTGGTTTCCCACCTTGAAGTTTGTATGTGAAGCATCCATGTTTTCAGAGACATTGCAGTAAACTGTAACTGCAGCTTGCCTGGTTCACAAAGGCATTCAACCACGAGGTGGTAATACCAGTTTAGATATTGTCATCACAATTAATGATACATTAAATACACATTAAACTTTACAATACACATTATACTTTCGCTTTTGTGTTAAGATTAACCCATATTTAACTACATTTAGTGATCACTACTTTCGGGCAATATTCTAGCTCAATATATATCTGAAAATACATGCTTTGATGGAACCATAAAGTGCTTTAGTTAAGACCCTTGGAAAACACATATCCTTTGCATAAAGGAAGAGGATAGGTGTAGCTCGAAGTATTATTTCCTTTCCTGTGGACTTAGTGGATACAGTCCAAATGAGACGAGTTATCAACACTGAAGGATCCCCTAACTCCTTTTCCTTTTTTCCATACGTTCTCAAAGAACTCTGAAGTTACGCTGGCTAAAAGAGACAAAGAGAGGTAGAGGAAAGAAGGAGGTAAAAATACAGATGGACGGGGAAAGGGAAAAACAGAGGGAAAGTGTTTGTGAAAGCTAACAAAGGGGAGTTGGCTGTGTTTCAAAAGGGCGCGTGGCGGCTAAGGAGGATGAAGCGCTTCAGGATTCATTTACATCAGGCCTGACAACTGCCTCACATCTCCCCAAGAGCCACACAGCTCCAGCTTAGAGATTCCTAAAGAGGGCCCTTCTTCTAGCTCCCTCTCTTACACCCGCTCTCTGACTTTTCTTTTTCTCCCTCCTGTCTCTTTTTTTCTCTTTCCTTTTTTTCACTCTTATTCTCTCCTGCGCTCTCTCTTCTGCTCTCATGCGCTTGCTAGTCTTCAATCAGCCATCATGAAAGTGTCTGTCTGGGCGTCTTAACTATCCTCTGAGAGGCAGACACTTGTCTGGGCCTGCCTTCATCCCCTAAAGGCGTTTTTTGACTTGGACTTATTTCCCTCCTCACACCTTTTCAACTTCCCTAAAGAGCTGACAACAAGTGAGAGCGACAGGGCAAGATAAACATGAGGGAAAGAGACAGGAAGGGAGATGAGAGGGGGAAGTCGTCGACTAAGAGGAAGAGAAAGTAAAGATGGTTATGAAAAATAGGGAGAGAGAGGGTGGAAATGAAAACGGAGGGTTGAGGGAACTCAAAAACAGAAAAAAGGTGAAGGAATCAAATGACCTCGTGAGGAGGAGAAAGGACAAAGCAAGGAGGACCAGAGCAGAAGAGAGGAGAAAGATGAAGAAGGAGAGGGGGACTTTGGTAAGACAGGGAGAGTCGTGTTTATCAGTGGTCCCACAGTGTGTTTCCCAAACACCGGATTTGGAGATGGGGGTAAAGGGAGAGAGTAGGACAGGGCACATTAAAGTTTTTTAAGGGGAGGAGAGCCCCTCTTATGGAAGTATCTTTCTTTCTGCCCGGGTTTGATGTGAAAGGGAGCTGCTCCCCTGCTTTGACGATGCTGTCTGCCGTGCAGTTTTTAATATTCATGCAGTAGATCGGGAAAGGAGAGAGGAGAGAGGAAAGGAGTGGAGAGGAGATTTTTGGTCAAACAGAAAGCTAATTTGCGGCTGAGGCAGTTTAGCCTGAGGCTCTTTCTGCTACTGGGGAAATGAGCTGGAAGATTAGCTGTATGTATAATTCACACACACATGGTCACACTCACACACATGGAAAGATATGCAAAAACACACCAATGGTGTGTGCATACACTTTTGTGGATAGATGCACATATGCACACACAGAGCAGCTGCCACTCTCCCTCTGAGGTGTTGTGTGTTGCAGCAGTAACCTGCTGCTAAGCCTTTATTGCTGCATCTGCCCCTCAGGCCACTCCCTTACATGTACAGGTTCCACTGTGGTGCCTGGAGACTTTTGATGGTATCCAATGGCAGTTTATGTAAATGCTGACTTATTAATTGGTCATCCTTGTATGTTTTTCCTTCACAAAACCTGATATACAGTTTACATCGATGCAATTAGACAAATTCAACAATTTTTTTCCCAGAAAAACTTTATTAACATCTATTTTATCTGATTTTGTCTGTTCATCTCACTTAAATATTTTTAATTGCAGCACTGTGTGTCTAGTGTTCTGATAAAGCAACTAATTTTATTATTCAAATTTTTTAAATTTGTATCTGCAATATTAATCATTTATAAGATAAAAAAATATATAGCTGATGGAATTTCTTGCGCTTCAGCCTCTTCACAGGTGGCGGTTGGTGCTCATAAAAAGGCAAATTACAGCAAACAATTTAATGAGCCACTTCACAAGAACTCCACCCGAAGAAAAGAACGTTTTGACTTTGATAAAGATGCAGTGCACATCGAAACATCGTCAGCGGTCGTTTGCATCTTAATTAATATTTAAGTGAATCGTGTGCTCCTGTATTTTCTTTGGGTGCAGTCCTTATGAAGTTGTATAATAAAAACATTATACTTGTGGCTGTGGTTCAGGGATAGAGCAGGTCATCCTCTCATCGGAAGGTTGGTGGTTCGATCCCTAGCTCCTCTAGCCCTCATGTCTTAGTATCCTTGGGCAAGATACTGAACCCCAAATTGCTACCGACGCTGCACCTTAAGTGTGTGAGTGCGTGTGTATGATTACTGAGTAGCAGGTGGCACCATGTGTGGTAGCCTCGGCCACCAGTGTGTGAACGTGTGTGTGAATGGGTGAATGGGTAAAAGTGCAGTCCATTTATCTGTGTTGAGGCTGTTTAGCACATACTCAGTTCTCACTGTGACTGATTTTCAGGTCAATGAAAGACGTGTGAGTCTCTTCCTGGATGGACTTGAGGAGGATGGGACACCCTTTGACACACAACCGTTGACCAACAGGCTCTCTGATATGAGTGAGGATGGTGCCATGTGGGTGGGACTCAGCTCCAATGGTAAATATTGCAGATTTTTTTAAAACACATGTATTTTTTTCGTTTTTATATGTTTGACATGTGACAAGTTAGTGTTATAGAGATGCATTTGATCCAGATTTCCCAGATGCTCAATGCACAGATTCCTCAATATTACTGCATTAAAGTGACCCAAATGTATCAAATGTCTAAAACAGTACAAAAATAACTTAGTTATTCATTCATTAATTCATTCATTTAAAGTATAGGTCACCTCAAATACTACCAACCCAGGAATCATCAAAAATCAGTTTGTAAATGCTGAAAGCTGCAGCAAAAAAACCCAAATAGCAAGGGAGGATGTCTGTTTTCAAACTTGATATCAGCTTCATTCACAACTCTCCTCCTTAACAGGGACCACTGTCTTTTTTTCCTACAAGAGGAGAAAAATTACCTCTTAGTTTATCTTGTCTGTATATCTAAATATGGTGTCAATGATTACTCCACCTGTATTCTCCACCCAGCCTTTATACCCCTTCAACTACACATCTGTGATTGATTGGTTGTGCCTTGGAGCCGTCTCAGAGTCAATAGTAGAGAAATTGAGAGAAAAATGATATCCGTTCATCTCCAGAGTGATAAACGAGATGAAAAACACTCGTTTATCAGGCATTGATCCCTAGTTCACGGCAGGTAGCATCTGATCAGCTGAAGATCACATCAGCGGCTGTGATCAATGCAAGTGATTGGCTCTGGGGAGAGAGAGAGAGAAAGTGTGTGTGTGTGCATGTGTGCGTGTGTGCGTGCGTGTGTGCATGCGTGCGTGCGTGCGTGGTTGAACCTGGGGGCTGTGTCTGGAATTCTGATCAGTGGATTGATTATGCGAATGCTGATCAAATGTATCGATTAACAACTATGATTTTGGAGGGGATCCTGCCAACTGAAAACTGTGTGTCTGATAAGAGCAGTGAGAAGTTGCCAAGAGCAGAGCTTTAAATGTCAACCAGATTTTTAAAGTGCCTGGTTAGGATAGTATGCTCGGTCTTTAATAAAAGTGGTAACAACAGATCATTAAAGGACTTCTAAGGGAATTGATTTTGTGCAGTGGTGTGGTTGAGATTTTTCACATCATGCTTGAGTTTCCATGATCACAACTTTGTTGTAGTATGGGACCTCTTACCACCAGTATCCACTGGTTTGATCAGTGAAGACAGAGAAAAAAAAGCAAGACAAAAATCACATATAAGTCCTTGTTTCCTGTATTAACTGTCATCAGTTCTAACAACACAAAACACAGGAGAGGAAACTGAGAGCGACGGATAACTGAAACTGAAACACAGAGAGAGAAGACAGAGACCTACACAGAGAAGAGAGAATTAAGGCTTATACCTTGCATCATCCCAGTAACAATAGGGAGAGTGCTTTTCAGAGGAAGGCATAATCCCATTTCCACACGCTAAAGAAATCCTGAGCCAAAGCCTAAGGCTGCACAACCACACACTGTTCGAACACACTTACATCCCATAACACTCTCTCTATGGTTTACACACACACACACCCCTCCAACAGACACACACACGCTCACACTGTAGTTGGGCCAAACATGGCAAAGCCTCTCTCAAATTTACACACACACACACAGACACACACACACGGACACACAAAACAAACAGAAGCACACAAACAGAAACACACACACACACACACACACACACACACACACACACACACACACACAAACAAAAGCACACACACATGCACACACATGCACACACTGTCATAAACTCCTGTTTTCTAAGGTAAGGATGCTTTTTTGGAATTCACACAGTAAAGCCTCTGACACACACACACACACACACACACACACACACACACACACACTTTCACAGACAAAGCTAGACATGGCAGGGGTTCTGTCAATGCTCAGAGACGTTATCCTTCTTCTAAGAGTTGTTGTCAAACTAGACAGAAGTTTGTTGGACACTAAAAGACTCCAGCTCTCTTTGGACTAGTACCATCATCTGTGTGGGTCTCTTATGTTGTGTCCAACATTGTCACATGTGTATGGTTGTGTGTGAAGATGAGCTGGGGACTCTTCTGTGTTTATTTTTGTGTTTGATGGTGTTTTTTGTTTGCATTCCAGTATTCACATGTGCCTGGACATTTTGCCCATATGTTTTAGACGGTCCAGTGTATGTTTGCTCGATTAAGAAAATTTAGTATTTTGGCATGTTTGATATATGTGGCATCCTTTTGCATTTACCTCCTTGCAGATCCTTTCTTCTCAACATCAGCCAGACAGCTCTATCAGAGTTCTCTCCCCCTGTTTTTCCTGCTGAAATGTGTGTTGTCACTTATTAGACCATCTTATATATTTATTATTGCTAGAAAAAGCGGGTAAATGGGATACATTAGGCTCATTTTCAAGTTCACATTATAAGGTGCGTTTTTTATTAGAGCATGTTTAGATGTTTAAAAGTTAAAAAAAACATTTTTCTTATACTGTCTCCCTGATTATACCTAGCCCAGTCTCCAGTGATTGGTCAATGTGTTCAGGTCTGTGACTTTAGCAATAGCAGCAGTTTCTACTGTGAAAAATCACCAGTAAAAGCTTCTAAACCCAAATCTTTACAACTGGACATGTTCCATCAGAAATATGATCAGAAATTTGGGATTTTTTTTAATGTGCAGCAAAGTATTAGCATGTAGCTACATGTAGCAGTGAATGTTCTACATTACTTACCTGGAGCAAATGAGCATTTAACGGAATAAGTCACATGCTGACAAATGTAAAAATGTGCTGCTTTATTTTGTCTCAACAGAGGGATACTTAACACCTTTCTGTTTTAAACTGTTATTTGAGCAACACTAGTATTTTAAAGGTGTTATTTTGTGCACTGGAAACTTGTTATGGGTATTTTTATTTCAATTTTTTGATTCATGAATGAATCCACAGTTTATTAGGCAGATTGATCAATAATGAGAACAAAAGTTTTTTGCAAATAAATCCTCCTTGACAGTTTACAAGTAAGGAGCTCTGAAAATAGGTTTTTAAACATCCAGAACATACAAAGGTTTTGGATAAAGGAAGAGAATTGGTTCAGTTAATAGAAACATAATTGGTTAAGTTAAAAATGGCGTGAGGAAACACTCATGATTAAACCCTGTGAAGCACTGGATTTGGGTAATACTTGGTTATCCCCAGACGGACCCGTTTTGGCCCTGGCCTCAAAACCAAGCTAATGAATTTGTCCTTATAAGCCCTTCTGCTCTCTGGTGGAAGCAAGTGTAGACTGTGGCCGATCCTGTTTGGCTTTGTATCATGAACTTGGCCATTATAAGCAGCCGTGGGCAGCCTCACTTAGCTGCTATCAAGAAACTGATAAGATAATCTACTAAACACTGTGAAATCCTCTCACTCACTGTCTTCAGTACAAACCCATTAACACCTTCTTTATGTTCTTTTCTCCTCTCTTTTCATCTCTCCAGGGTCTTATCAGTTCATTGGGCGGATGCAGGACTTTAGATTTTATCCTGCCACTCTGACCAACAGGTGAGCTGGATAGAGTATGGGAGAGAGACAGGTAATGAGCAGCTATGGGGTGAGAATCAAAGAAGCAACAAAGGCAGTGAGTATTGTGAAAGAAAAGGTTAGAAGGAAGAAGGAAGGGAACCGTGATTGACAAAAAAGGAGGTGAAAGAGTAGCAAAGGATAGATTGAATAAAGGAAGGGATAGAAATGAGGAGAAATAGAAAGAGAATTTATAGATTAAAGCAACAAGAGAAGAGCAGCCGTATGGAGTGATAAAGGGAAAGATGGCTAGAGGAAAGAAGGGGAAGGCTAATCGTTGCATCTTAAGATCCATACTGCTTCCAGAGGATTTTCCTGAGAATTCAATACTAGGCAATTAGTGTTTTGCTTACAAGTGATGTACTGCACACAGTGAGCACTTGGAGCTTACAAGTTACTCACATCACGATTGGGGTAAGACAAGAGAAGGACTGAGTTTTCAAATTGTTGCTTTGATTTTCCACTTTGCACTAAATGTTCAAAGGGACATCAACAGGTGCCTTTTTAACGTGTCTCAAAATTTAAGTTATCACAAAGCTGCATTTGGTCACTGTCATTTTTGTTAATGTTCACAATCACTGCACAGTTTAGATTGTATTAAGAGTCCAGACCCCACATTTTGGGAATCATTGTGTTTATTCTTTGGGTTTTTTCAGATGTTTTAAAATAAAATATAGCCATGCAATGTTTAACATAATGCCATATGAAAAGTAACCTGGTTGCTTTCTCATCCCATTTTGGATTATATTTGGGTTCAGTGTTTTGTTATAATTTCATATAGTATGTTGTTTCTTGTTTTAACAGGGAAATTGTGGAAGTGTACTCTGGGGTTCTGCCCGAGCTCCATGTCCAGTCAGAGTGTCGCTGTCCTCCCAGTCACCCCAGAGTACACCCTTTGGTTGAGAGGTACAGCATCACATCTACTTGTCTGTTATATAATGGTGGACTGTATATTTAAATATTTCATTGGTGTAAATATTTTTTCATGTTGATGAGCCTGCCTTGTGTTACTTGTCAGATGCTCTCTAGAGCTTCATCATTCAGTGTTGCTGTCCTCTATTGAACACCAATATTCTCACATTTTATTATTTAATATAACAATTTAGATACTTTAAACTTTCACTGTTTACAGATACTGCATTCCCAATGGCATTGAGGACACCACCAATGACAGAGTCTTAAGACTCAACCTTAATGCCCATCCGCTCAGTTATATCAACGATCGAGACATTGGTACCACATGGCTTTCTAAGATCATGACTACACAGGAACTGGATGAAGGAGTCACTATTACCGTGGATTTAGTGAATGGACAATACCAGGTAATACATCGGCTAATGCACACACGCAAGCAAACACACACACACGTTATTCCAAAAATGATTCATAATATATTCAAAAGAGACCTGAGTACATAATTAAGGACCTAAAATAAACATTATAAGCACAATGAGAATATATGCAGTGCTCTAAATTCCTTGTTTTTGTTTGGTCTCCTTGATAGAAATTAATGAAACAACATGCAGTCATGTTTAAGTATGTTTGAGGTGGTAACTACTGGGGCTCGTTATGCGTTTTTGATACCTTTAAGACATCAACCAAATCCTTGGTAAACTTGGTGCAGAGCTCACAATCCTGCAGCAGCAGCTACAAACCCATACAGTCTGTGGTGTTGTAAAGTCAGGCACAGTGTACTAAATAAGTTGACAGTTCACCTTGCTGCGATGCCACCAGCACGTTAAAAAAGTAAGGCTATATCACATACTACTCCATTCATAGTGTGGTTATCAAAATTAAGTATTCTGTTAGTATTGGTATCATTGTAAAGGTAGTGGTATTGATAATTGTATCACAATTTTTAAACAATACTCAGCCCTTGTCAGCAGTAGAATGTATGATTTTGAGGGATACAAGTTTCAGTAAATATCGTCTGTGGAGTCATAGTATTAATTTGATGATAAGTCATTTCATCCTTTTTATATCACCACTGAGCAGCGTCATCCACATAAAACCATAGGCTGGGTTCTGAGGCAACGCTGAATGTGTTAACACAGTCAGATCGACAGCAAATGTATGTTATTGCGCTAACTTCCTAACTTGCTCATTCATTTTAGCCTTTTTGGGTTGAACAGGCAACAAAATTCCATCATTGTAAAGTATACTGTTGAAATGCCACAATACAAACACTCTACTGTATCTATCTGCTTGCACCTGTATGTGCAGTGGACAGTAGTTTCATCCTCTTTCTAAGCACTGCAGTGAGAGACAGAAAGGGGGGGCAGAGGGAGAGAGAGATATTGCTGGATTTGGGCGTTGTCAACACCGGGGCTGTCAAAAGACTCGTCCCTCTTCTCTCTGAAGTGTGTATGTGAGTGTGGGCAGGATTTTGGGAGCTGTCCTGACGTGGTAGCTCAACTCAAGTCCCCAGATAAAAGACACTTTCTGAAGTTCAGGGTTTGTGTGTGTGTGTGAGTGTGTGTGTGAGTGTGTGTGTGTGTGTGTGTGTGTGTGTGTGTGTGTGTGTGTGTGTGTGTGTGTGTGTGTGTGTGTGTGTGTGTGTGTGTGTGTGTGTGTGTGTGTGTGTGTGTGTGTGTGTGTGTGTGTGTGTGTTTCCGCAGTGGTGGTGGCTTAATGCGCTCCCCGCTGTGTAACCCAGTGTCCCAGCCCACACTGTAGTGGGGCAGATAACACTTACCACAAAAACCCACACCTACACACTGACACACACGTGGTTTAAGGGAAAAGTACTTGTGAGACAATTGTCTGTTTTCAACTAAAACCTTAAAGTATAATTTAAGCTTGTCATTAAAGTATGGTTTGTATCACTGCACAGTATATGACCAGTAGTGTTTAATGTTTTGTTCATACCATTCAAAATTAGTATCACATTTTAATATAATGTGATGCAAAACAATATCTGGCTCTATTCATGCTAACCTATACCCATCTCTCCTCCAGATATTCTATGTTATTTTGCAGTTTGGTGGGCTCTTGCCTGAGTCAGTCCTTATCCAAAGACGGAGGCTTGACCTTACAGAACTTGACAATGGCACCAGTGCAGAACAGCCCTGGTTGGACTGGCAATATATGGCCAGAAACTGTACTGTGTTTCAAATGCAGAACAACGGTCCTCTTCTGAAACCTGACTCAGTCAACTGTCTGCAGCTGCCCAGGTAGGTGCCATGTGTGGAAAATGGTCAATATAATCATACTTACCATAAAAAGATTTAAAGATAATACAATCACACTCAAAAAAAGAAAGTACTTGTTTTTACATTTCAGTTAAGGTGCAGTGGTGGTTGTACTTTGACGATGTTCACTTGCTCCTTAGACTCATACAACCCTTTTAAAATACTTTTTAAAATGATTTGAAAAAACATGTAATTGCTCTAAGATTAAAGGGATAGTTTGAATTTTTTGAAGATGTGTCTGCTACTGTCTCAGTCGGTTAGTTTATTGGTGTCATTGTGTGTCTTTAGGTTAGTACAGATTTACCAAAGTTGCAGAAAAAGCACAACCAAAACATCAGATAGAGCCTTCGTGTTCTCCAACCTAAAATTACTTTTTTTTTCAATGGAGTTTGGTAGCTGTAAATAAAAGGCTTCCACACGGCAAGGTAAATATACTGTACAATAAAGCTGATGTTGATTTTTATAAGTCAGACTTTTTTTTAGGTGTCTGTACTATGTTTTGCTGCTGTTTGGCAGTAGCAGTATTCTGGTTTTCTTCTCCACTGGATGCGTGCTTACCGACATCTACTGTAGAAAAGAACCTCATACAACCCCACTTCAAAAAAATCTTAACCAAAGTTTCATGAAAAGTTAACATTTTTAACTGGACATGAACGGGACAATTATATTTTGAAAAGTATAATTAATCCTGTGGGAATCAGGAAAAGCAAATACATATTTAGTGACTTGATGGATGCTCAGCATTGTTGTGAAGTTGTTGTAATTCACTGTCATCAGTCAGATGGAGATAAAAATGTCTCTGGCCACAGAGTGATCATCCCATTTGAAAATGCCTTGAATCTTCTAAAAAAAATAAAAAAAAAACAGAAAAAAAAGCAGTCTGTTTTTCTGTTTTGGGTATTCTCCTCCGAGTAGAGCCACATGTTTGCTCCATATGCTGTTTGGTGGCCATGGCCTCTTTAAGGCAGAGGAGATTACACAGAAATTACTGGCAAGACTAAATAAAGAAGTATATGAACACATACAAACACATATAAATGCATGCACACATTTGTGTGTGTTAGTGTGTTCAAAAGAAATCAAAGGAAATCCGATATATACTCATTACACACATATACAGGTAACACACACACACACAGACTCTGGCACTCTCACAGTGACGAGGTTTATAAAGCTTACCACCTACAGCGCTGCCTTGGCACATGACCGGTAACAGACTCTCGATTGGCACTAGATAGAGAACTGGCCTTGGAACACAGTCTTAACACACACACACACACACAATCACAATCTGACACACTAAATCTTGGCATAGCTGCTTGTATCAAGGCCTTGGTTGGCACTAGATAGAACAGGTATGAATAGATCACAGATTATGTAGTCATTGCTTATTTTTCACTTGACTGACAAATGATATCACACACAACCTCTCCTGGCACGGTTATATGTATTAGTTAAATTGGCATGAGAGCAATTGAACCTCACATTGGCAACATAATAACAAACTCTGTGACATTAGTGGTTGATAATTATATCAAAAAGAGCACTGTCTTTGATCTTGCAAGATTTATGTTTTTTTTATCTCGCAAGATTTATTTAATCCCGCAAGAGACATTGCCTCCTCTGAGGCTGCCGGAGTGTCTGGCAAGATAAATTCAAGCACGCCTCAGTCATTTCAGGGGTTTTCATACCAGTCGATTACAGTAGTGCTCCAGGAGTGATGTTAGTGATCCTTTTGCATCTTGTCTACATGTGCAGATAAATGCGTAAACGGGTATTTCTTTTCCATCTCAATAAAATGTAAGTGAGAGCTGAAACAAAATAATGGCTAACATTTAAATAGTTCTTAGTGAGTGAGTCTTGTTTTTCCTTAGCCCTTACATTAAAAAATTAAATATGTGTGGTGCACCTGTTCAATCATAAATTCAACAACAACAGCTGTAGCATCACTGTCAATTCACAGATCTGAACAATCTAGCTGAGTGTAACAAAATGCTTGCAACAGAACCATTGTGCCATATTGCACTAAATTGGTCTTGTATACATGTTCTGGTTCGTGCTTTGGGTTCTGGCTGAAATATACATTGCACATAAATATGTTTTAATGTTATTGCAAGGTGTTACTTCCTTGTATCTTTTATGGTCTATCCAGGTTGTTCTAGGCTGACACATGTCTCTTGTAATATTCAGTGTTAAACTTTATAGAGAGGTTTCCAATCAGCCATGCTTTCAAGTCTAACCAACTTATTAATGCTATGTCAATTGCACATCACAGGCAACACCAAGGAGGGGTTGTTGTTTACATGTTGAAACTTTTCCCTTCTCACCCAATGATTTGTGTTCAAAACCACCCGGTTGCACCAGAAAATGAAAATAACAGAAATTACAACTGCAGATGTTTGTTTGGTGTTCAGATGGTGTAATGTTTTAAACTGCCGAGAGGTTGTAAGTAGCCTGAACAATTACAATTACACCAACTATATGTGTGGTGATGTTTGTTTTTAGCAGCCATCAGGTGTGTTTCAAGCAAGTTTTATCACCCTATCAGACAGTACACAAGCACTCCAAACTTGAAACTCAAAACATAGACAAACAGGACGCAGTACTCAAATACACTTGCAAGGACATGTGTATACACATACATCATGTTTGCAACTATTTGTATGGTAGTGTGTACTCTATGCTTATTTTAAGCCAACATTAACACACACACACACATATGTGCACAAGAGCAGCAGCTGGAATCAGTTTTGGCATTACCTTATAGGACAAAGGGAAAAAAAGCTGCAACAGGGAGAGATGGAAAAGTAAAGAAGGAGCCCATTAAGGTCAAGACACAATAATAGTAGTTTATGTCTTTGCAGTGGCACTTGTTCGATTGACTGTGCAGTATTCTTTGCTGTACACTTTCACCTGACCGATACTGGACTTTCAAGGCAGTTCATTTTTTTGACAAAAAAATATAACGTAGAAGGGCAGTCAGAGAGCACAGGCTTTGGTCTAGATCAAATGCCCTAGCTCACAATGTTTACTAAGTGAAAAATAACTTATATAACCGTCTTGTGTCCCAGATCCACTCCAGAATTTAACAAATTCTTCCTTTACCCATGCTTTACACTTCCACTGAAGTTTTCTAGTAGTTTTTTCTGTCATCCTGCTGACAAACCAATTTGAAAGAACTACCCCCTTGACGGAGGTAGTAACTCTTGATACAGATCCCTTAGATTTATTTGTTTTTTAAAAGAGTGTCGACCAAGACACATGCGCCGACTCAAATGGTTTTGATGTGTGTTAATGTTTCCTTTGTTCCAGCGATTTGCCCTTCTCAGGAGGTAACATCATATTCAGTCTGCTGACACCGGAGCCAAACCTGAGGCCAGGCTATAATGACTTCTACAACACCCCTGCCCTGCAGAAGATGGCACATGCCACCCAGGTCAGGATACACCTGAGTGGACAGTCCCACACCAGAGCGGACGGGGTGAACCAGCGACACAGATACTATGCCATCAATGACATCACCATCAGTGGCCGGTGAGGACTTACAAAATATTTATCCAGAGATCTCACTATAAGTATCTCATCTGTTTCTGAAAGTTGTCGATGGGATTTGAATTGCAGTCATGAAAAATGATTTCATCTCTATATATACATAAATCTGTGTGTCATGAAGAGCTTGAATTGTGCACTATAAAGTCAACATTTCAGGTTAGTTTTTAGTCAGTATTTTTAAACTTATATTCTGGCAAAACAATTTTTTTCTGTTTGCAGGCTTACTGCAGTATGCAGCATACGTCCAATTTTGTCAGTTAGCAGTCACTCCTTTTTTATTGAAGTGGCATAATTGGCTGAAAGAAACACTTAAAAGACTTTTCAGTGTTGATTTGTTAAAATGTGTGAGCACAGTTCGACATCTAGAAAAATATTTTGACACAGACTGTTGAGTATCAGCAGAGCTTTCTGAGAGTAATTGTGAACACATCTCTTCATTAGACTGACAGAGTGACTGTTTTTTATGACAGTGGTAATTATAGGATTATGCAGGAGGCAATCATCTCTAACTCTTGCTCTCACTCCCCCTCCTTCTAAGCTGTTTTAATTAGTAGCTTGTTACAGTGAAGTAGGAGAAACAGAGATTTAGAGCTGCTGAAATCTCATCTGTGCATTCTTCATCCCCCCCCTGCCTCCCCCTCTCTTTCATTCTTCCTCTGTCTCTCTGTCTCTTCTCTCCTCATTCTTTATAAAGAATGTAAATAAGCGTGTTGGCAGGAGAGAAAGCACCCATAACCTGACTATGTGTGGCTTTGTTGATGTCTGCACAAATGAGCATTGTTTGTCCTAGGTGTTAGAACAAAGTCCCTCTTACATTACTGCATGAAATTTATGGCACAGAAAAGTCTTCTTTTTTCATAGAATGTTCTATTAAACATAGCAAGTCGTCTTTACAACCCGACCATTGTAAGTTTAGCAGTAACAATATCAGTGGTAGTTTTTTTTAAATTGTTTTTTCCCTGATAAACACATAATGTGAGCAATTCGCAACTGGGTATGTGTTTTTCATCTGTAAAAGTAAAGGATTATGAGCTAAATGTTAAGCATAAAGACATATCTTAACACTTTTCTTTACTTCCATACATTTGTATTGACTAAGTCTGAGTTGTTGTCCGTGTTGCTTTTTCACATTTTGTTTAGAAGTGGTGGCTATCAAAGCTAATGCGCTGTTTTTTCTGTACATCTAATCGGATTTTTTTTCTTACGATTATCTCTGGACAGTAAAAAGGCTTTCATTGTGAAACTCAATTTCATTTTTTAGTATTGCATCATTTAACCAGATGAAAAATATTTAAAATTATTTTAGTATATGATTTGGAAACATTCTTGGGTTGCAATTCACTTGTCATTTTTTGCAGTTTTACTTTGGTGTATGAAGTCATTGCTAGATCTCAAAGGCAATGAAGAAAATACTTGTAGGCTACCATAAATAAGAAATACTGCACAAATAGGCTTTTAATTTGAGAAGAAATGGAGAAATTCTTGACTGCTTACTGCTTCAGATTTAATTTAATCTAGTCAGCTTGTAACAGAGTGATATAAAGAGGTGAACAGATACTCAGAAGGAAGAATGAAAGGGAGAAAGCAACTGAATATCTGAATGAATAATTAAACGACTGTCCTTCAGTGTGGTGTGAGTGAGTGAGTGTGAGTGAGTGCATGTACACTTGCATACCTGTTCAAGAGTGGACCACTGTATTCTTACTCATTCACCTTTAGTGGACCGGCGAGCCAACAGGGGAAATATTGGAGGTCCACATTTGGTCATGCTTTAAATCACGCTAAAATCAAGTCAAAGACCCTCTGGTGATTTTTTTCCACACATTCCTCTATAGTGTGAACGGGTGGCAGCCTTGGACAGGCTCTGGACCTACATGTCACAGCTTTATACTATATCAGTCTCCTTATACTTATTTTTTAATTTACTTAAAAAAAGGCTCAACTGTACTTGATGTTGTAACTAGTCTCAGGGTTCACACACTATTAAAATAAATAAAAGAAATAAAAGATAAGAAAAGCAGTGGAATAAAAAGTATTCAAAAATAAGATTCAGGATAAAGTTAGAAAAAAAAGGGTCGGCAGTGAGATCATTTCTTTTGGTTTACATTATTAACTGTAGTCCACTGTTGGTAAGTGGGAATGTGTGTGTGCGTGAGAGAGACAAGGCTGTCTGCTACCTGTTATGTTGCTCTGATAATTCTCAGGATGGCATTTATAAATGTTGAATGGGAACTTCCTAATGGTTCTACTGCTGCTCCATGGACGAGGGATGGAGGAGGAGGCAACAGAAACTTTGAAGGAGGGGGAGCTTTTGTCATGTTTTCATGTTGTTTCCTGCTTACCGTTATGTTGTTACATTTTTTTTTAAATCAGAAATTTAATGTTTGAATCATCAAATTTGTACCATTCAGTTTTTTAGTTTTGAGTGTGTTTATTTTTCTCTCCTTCTCTTTGTCATCTGGCCAGATGTGAGTGTCACGGCCACGCAGACCACTGTGAAACCAGTGTGACGCCATACCGCTGTCTGTGTCTGCCCGAGAGCCACACAGAGGGAAACAATGTAAGTAATGAACATGTGATCACCAATGTTGGTAATGATAACCTAATTTGTCAGTGTGGCAGGGGACCTCACACACGATGTGTTTTTGTATATACTGTATGTTGTTGAGAAGTTATTGGAGGGTCACGCTGCCACACACAAGTTCCACCTATTTAAACACAAATGTATTACACTGGTTTGCTTTCTCAGGGGATTTATCCCTAATTACCAATAGCAGTGCTAGATCCAGATATTCAGTCAATTCAAGTTAGAGCATATCAACACACACACACACACACACACACACACACACACACACACACACACACACACACACACACACACACACAGAGAGAGAGAGAGCATGGAAGAGCTCCCCTAGGGAGAATCTCCTCACATGGTCTTCATTAAGCAGTTTCCTTCTTGACGACATAAAGAGGACTTCTCTAATAAATTCCAAACACGCACGGAGCAAATTTATTAGGACCCCTTCCTTGTTAAATATTTTCTTCTTTTTGTCTAGTTTTATTCTTGGATTTTATTTCGTGTTTGCTGTGAAATTTATTAAGTGACATTAACTGCCATGCTTTAGACACATGCTGAATAACAGCAGTGCCAGGCGGTTCTTATTTGAACCTGTCATGTTGGGTTATGGACAGCTATCAGTACAGTCAGGCTGCTAAATAAAGCAATACACTGCGTGTGTCACAATTTTGGAAGAGCAGGGTTGGACCCACATGCATAATGGATAGATGAGGCAGATTCAGTGTTCAAACAACTAGACTTACTGCAAGCAGTCCAAAAAACAGGCAGGTAACAAAGGCAAACCCAGACTCCAACTAAGATATATTGTCAGTATATAAAGAAAAAGTCCGAAGGCCTATAGGTGCAGAACATGTCTGTGACAGTGTGCTGTTGAGGTTGTAAATAACTGACAGCTGACGTCAGCCTTGTTGGCGCGGGACTTCTGTAAGGGTGATTTATGACAACAGAATATGTGGTGTCTCAGACATTTTCAATTAGATTGACAGTAGATCACTTCTCTAATATAAAACTCTAATCTTGTCTAATAGCTTCCCTTGCTTTTACATTGCCTGACTTTGTGGGACAGAGAAAAATGATTCACTTAAACCAGAAAAAAACTGGAACTGAGTCTGAATTCTAACTATGAAATTCAGGTGTGGTTTTTTTTGTTTTAAAAAATGATACAAAAGGAAAGAAAAAAATCCTTTGATTGAATTTGACATTCGTGTGACACATAAACCAGCTCTTAGTGCATAATGGTTTACAGTTGGGTTGAATTATCATGATTGCGTGAGTCATTTTTGAATCAGAATAATTTCTGGCGGTTCACTGTGTTTGCTTCTGGTCACAGTTACCTCCCAGTTAAAGTATGATCCCATAGCTAGTATTCGCACACTGGTTTACTGCAGGATGTGAGCTTACAATTTGATCTCAGTCTGAGTTTGATGTTAACCACCACCTCAGGCCCAGGCCTTTGCTTGCACCAAAGCTAATGCAACTTGCCAGGTAATAGTGGGCATCACCCCAACAACAGCCTCTCGTCGGTCAGCAGTGAAAAGTTCAGTATGACTGCTCCACCTCACTGTAGCACAGGACAGCCTGCATTATTCACTACTTATGTATCATTCATACACCCCCGTCTGTGTATTAGAGTGTGAGAGTGTGAGTGTGTGTGTGTGAGTGTGTGTGTGTGTGTGTGTGTGTGTGTGTGTGTGTGTGTGTGTGTGTGTGTTTTAGACAGAGGCGACAGAGGACATCAGTGGAGAAGTACAGCTGTCAACCAGCAGCTGTTCGTTCGCTTGTCTTGCACACTCTCAGCCTCAAATAACAAACATCCTCCTACGCAAACCATTGTATTTAATAGTTTTTGCCTTATATGAACCCCAGACTAAAATAAAAGTTATAGTAGAAGGGGCTTTAGACACACACACACACACACACACACACACACACACACACACACACACACACACACCATAAATGAACATTGTCAGGTTTATGCCATCTTTCAGACTAATGCAGAAAAAGTCTCTCTCTGCCCCTCTCTTTTTCTCTTTCTCACCCTCACTGTTTCTCTTTTTATACACCACTTTTCTCTTTCCCCTGTCTAGGTCCCTGTCCCACCTCCATCCGCTTCCTTTTGTCGATCACTCTTCTCTCTTATACTCTGTCTTTCTCTCCTGGGTCTCAGTTTAAATAATGTCTCAAATCGACTAGAACAATGACATTCCCTCAGCATGCATCTCTAATCAGCTCTCTTTCTCTCTCTGTTTGTCTTTCGCTTCATTTCACTCAGCCGTTTTTTCTACCCCCTCTCACTCTTTATTGCCTCGCTTTCTAAGTATTTAATTCATTCCTGTTTGACTCTGGTTCTCATGTTTCATCCCTCTCATTCCTCCACTTTTTCTTACTGTCTCATGTTTCTCTGTCCTACCAATCTGTTTCTTTTTTCTCACCCGTACAAACAGTGGAGTATTTTTTGTCAGAGATGCAATGGAAATAAGCAATATGGATATATTTGTGTGTGTGGTTTTATGTAAATGAATCTCTGCTAGAGCTACACTTTTGTGAGAGACAGTGTGTAAAGGAGTGTGTGTAATACGTGAATGTGTCTATACAGAGTCCTTTTTGTGTGATCATCTGTGCGTGTGCATGTGTTAGTGTGCCCATGTGCACTTTCCTCGCAAACCTGTCCATGTCATCTCTCTGAGTGAATATTCAGGACCTTTCTTCTGTCTCTGTAATATTGGAGCATAAAAGGCTGTAGGGAATATTAGCGTTTAATATTGCATGCGTTCTGTTGACTTGGATCGGCCTAGCACCATGACGGATGTTGTACTAATCTGCAGAATTTCCACAGTGACATTAAAGTGACAGAAATGCTCAGACATGTGTCAAGATGATCAACGGGGGCCTTGGAAGACACACACTTAAACTCTCTCGCTCACACACTTAAACACACACATACACACGCACTCTCCCACTTTCTCACTCTTTCTTTTGATTCTTTTTTATGTGCACTCTGTGTCAGAGTTGATCTCTCATTCTGTCACTCTGTCTCTGCACGTCTCTCCACAGCTGATGGATTCAGTCATGTCTGAAAGCTATATCATATATTGTATTGTACAACACGTCACACGCTCTATTTTCTGTTGTACAATGTTGTCGTCATTTGACGGTTCAGAATAGCATTTTGGGGGTTCCAGTGTTATCTGATTTAAGTGTTACAGAAGTAAAAATATGTCGTTATGGTGAGATGCAAAACAATCCACACTATCTCTCTTTTAAGCTGTTTTATGTGGGTATTTTTTTAATCCACACTCAAAGGCACATTACATCAAGCTGTGTGCAGTGTGCTTGACATTATTGAACAAATTGTGTGAAAATTACAGTGTGTGTGTGTGTGTGTGTGTGCATGCTCTTATGCAAGTTATCTCGAGATTTTTTGTTGAGTGTGTATATATTTTATGTAGGTACTGAAAGGTACACAGTGTTTGTGTTTCTGTGTTTCCATCTGTGTTTGTATGTGAGAGAGATATTGATGGCTAGTGACGTTAAGTAGCGTTGTCCAAGATGTCTGTCGCTAAAGTCTGCTTCAGCAGCAGATTTTCACCTATGCTGGGGTTAACCGGGTTAACTTCAGATTCACACAACACCGGCATGTACACACAAACATGCTCACTCACACACACGCCGGTGGCATGACCTTTCCTGTGAGAGCGTGAAATTGGTCATGGCATTTAGGATAAGATGAGTTGCCCCAGCAGATTAACACACACACACACACACACACACACACACACACACACACACACACACACACACACACACACACACACACACACACACACACACACACACACACAAATGCTTGACAGGCCATCTGAATGTCCACATATCCATTAGAGTGGACTCCTCACTCAGCAGGTTTTGTCCAAACATTCAGAGTGAAAATAAGATGTTATCCTTTTCTCTGCAACACTGTACACCATAAGCAAACACAAACACACATTCACATTTTTCCATGCATTGAACCAGACTTGCAAAGGAATAGTTGGTGAGATGTATAAAATGAATAGAATCAGTTTGTTATTACATAAATGAACAAGTAACCACATTATTTGCATTACATGCTGCTTTCATCAGAAACACTGATTTGTACCGGTTTTAATCACCTGGTGGGTTTGTTTTGGAGAGGAGGAGACCTCTGCAGATTTAGTCATGGTAAAAACATCTTGAACAATGAACAATAAAGGAATTGTAATTGGGCGAAGTTTCAGATGATTGAAATCTGTAATCTTCACAGCTGGATGCTAGTAAATCTCCCTAAATCTTAAGGTTGTGACACACCAAACCGACATCAAAGAACTAGCGGCGACAAAAGCACCCTGCTGTGTTGCCCCCTCACATTGCCATGTCTCTGCCAAAAAGTTGCACATGAACGCACCAAATCAACAGCAAACCATTATGTACGTTCTGTGCCTTCCAGAGAAGATTCCCCTCCATACCAGCAGATGTTGGTTGTCTGTAGTAGTCATTTAAAACGGTAAAAGTGGAAGACTGCTATGATGCTAGTTAGCCAGTTAGCACATTAACAACGCAATCCAATGCTGAAAGAACAAAGCATATTTACTGTGTGCCAATTAACAACAAACCATCAGGAAACGTTCCTGTTATGAGCTCAGTGGCAGAAGAAAAACCTTCTTATTCCATATTACATGTTTGTTTTGATCTCACTCCTTAAGTTTAGCTGTTTGTTTACATTTTTTACTTTAGTTTGTCGTCTTGTGTGCTGAGCTGAACAGCCAATTGGAGTGATTTCATTCACCGACAGATTCCATGCCCATCGTCAGAGATTCAACATGTTGAATCAGTGGAAAAAAAGATGACGGTGCAGGACACACCACGGCGAAGATTGCCGTGGACACTGACTGTGGGCTTGGTGTGTCACAGCCTTTACACACTGCTCCTTTAATTCAGACTTAAGTCTAGTTTAAAATCTCGTTTAGAAATGGACCAGAACATGTTCAGGAAAAAAACCCAAAACGTGTCTGTAGTTCTCACTTGTTTTAATGTGTTACATTGAAATGTGTTATGGGATGACTGTATATTTGTTGCGTGGCAAGAGTCAGACTGTGGGTTAAGTACTGTCAGAGGTACCCTGTCATCAGCAGAAGGAACTGAATAACTCAATTTTCTCATGTTCTTCTTAGCTACAGTGTAATGTTACAGAGGACTGGCCATTTGCAAAAAGAGATAAAAGCAAAAGAGTGAACACCATGTTCACTCAGTCTATGGTATGTGCTGTCCCTTTTTGGTACTGTGTGCAGATGATGGGAGTGCCATCAAAACCTTTTGTATGAAGAAGAGAATGAACGTGTGCAGTTTTCTTTTAACTCCCAAACACCAGTCCCTCGACTAATTAGCAGGCTGGGAGAGAGGGAAGGTAACGCAATGTTGAATGAAAAGAAAAGAGAAGGAGGAAAAAATCTGCTCCCTTTCATTTGGTATGGTAATATTTCCTGCTCACATACTCACCGTGGCTATGAGAACAAGCAGTTGGGGGACGGTAGAGACAGGGGGAAGCAATTGAGGAAGGGGAGAGGTGGGAAGCCCGGAGAGATGTACAGAGTGATTTGTTTTTCAGAAAGAGAAGCGATAGAAGAGGAAGGAAGGGTGGGAAGAACGAGGAGGCACAGAGGTGGAGGAGACGAAAGAGGAATGAAAAGGGAGGGAGATATGGGAGAGGAGAACTCACTACATCTCGCTCTTCAACTCACCCGCTGGGGATGAGTTGAAGAGTGAGATGTAGTGAGAGCTTTCTGTTCGAAGTGCAGAAAGAAAAGTACCTTTGATATGTGAAACGTTTTGGGGCACAGAGCCACAGATAGGCACACAGGCAACCACAAAGACAGATGGGCAGAAGGAGGAAAAGCGGCACGGACAAACAGGGAGGCGGGAAGTTACTGACATTAGACAGATTTGAAGCCAAACAGCATGACAGACAGACGTGCAGGAGGCAGACGAAACAAACAGTAACATGCAAACATCCCAACACTCCTGTGGAATGACATGTCCCAAGACACACACTCCTGTGTGTGTGTGTGTGTGTGTGTGTGTGTGTGTGTGTGTGTGTGTGTGTGTGTGTGTGTGTGTGTGTGTGTGTGTGTGTGTGTGTGTGTGCGCGCGCGCGCATAGGTGTTTACATGCGTGTTTCTTTTTGTCTCATGTGTTTTTGTGTCTTGGTATGTGTGTGTGTATACGTCACGTCTCCAGAGAATCTCCTGCTGCTTCATTAGATCTTGTTAATAATCACCCAACAGGGAACAGTGCTCTGGATTCACACACACACCAACACACACACGCACAAATTACAGATATGCAAAACCTTTACATCTTGTTCATTTTGTGGTGGGGATGTGTATTTGTTTAAATATTCTTTGGAAATGAGCAGCCCGTCTGTTCTCTCCTACTGTTTGTAAGATTTTCTTTGTTAATTTAATCATGTTTGGCCATCAACTCAACAAAATTTTGAGATGGTGTCAAATTAGAAGAAAGAAACACTCAAGAAATGGAAAAATTAGGCATAAATTCCATGGTAAATGTCTGGAACTTTATTACATTTGATGTGGTGTAAACATGAATTATGTTGAATACGTGAAATTAGTAAAATGTAGTGATGAATTGAACCAAATGGTGTGAAGACACTTCGACATGACTGATTTTCTGTCCATCTGTCATTAATCTGGAAATGAGTTATCATTTCAGCATTTTAGGGTCCGTCTTGATGTCAGTGGGCTTTTTTAAGGGGGTTTTTGGTTAGATGCCTGAAATCAGATATTTGGTAAATACAAGTTTATTCAGATTTTCATGTTTTTCTCCACAACATAAAATTTGTCAATAAATACCCCACTCATGAATTTTGAAGCCTTCACATGTCTTAAAAAAGGCAGCCTAAAGGCTAACAAGTGGCTAAATGAGACTAAGGAACGTCATCACACCGAATCGTGACACAGCATCGTTGTGGCGGCAACACAGAAGTCATGCAGCCCTGGTGCAGTCTGTTTATAGCGTAAGGATAGTTGTTTACATCTGACGAAAAAAGTAATGTTTGTTTGTGAAGATTAACTTGCTGAACAAAATGTTTAAATATCATAACCTTTGTTCGCCACAGAGCTTATTTTCTACAATTACCCAAAATCCAAAAGAAAAATCCTAGTGGCTTTTTGTTTAGGGAGCCAGAGCGACGCTAACTTCTGTGTTGGCCTCCAGAAAAATGTCATCCTCGCACAGATGTATAAACCTGTTAAACTCAAATTGTGGGGTTTTTGAAAACTAGTGTGACTATGGAGCAATGTTTAATGAGTGGGATGCACTTTATTTGTATCATCCAAACAGAAAAGAACACACACTTGTAACTGACAAAACACGGCAGTGAAGAAAATGGCTGCAAGCTTGCAAATGCTTTATGATTTGAAATACACTCAAAATGTTTTTTTGACTCAAAGGACACACAAAGTGCATTTTGGTGAGAAACACTGAATATAGATAAAACTCCGCAGGGTACCTTTAAGAACCAAAAAAAATTGACTAATGTTGCCAGTCCGATTTTGTGTGTCTGTAAATATTTCATCCTGAACCTTGTGCCGTGTTGTAGTTCGACATGGGGACTTTTGTTGTTTTCACATACTAACATTAATTTTATTTTTGATTTTCTTTTTCTTTGTCTTCTTTTTCCGCCCCAGATCTCTTGCTCACACACTTGTGGATTGTTTTCTCTGTCTGTTTCTTGTCTTTCTGTCCCTCCTGTTAATCTTTAAAACACAAAGGGATTTCTTTCCCTCATTTCTGTTCACATCAGTTTCCCCACCTCCTCCCCCTTTTCTCTTGTATACAAAATAGGAGCCTTTTCCCCCTTTTTCCTTCTACACTCTCCCCTCCCCGCTCTTCCCTTGCCCCCCCCTCCTCTGTGTGTCATACATAATGGGCCCAGTGCAGGTCTGCATGTGTCACACATGGGAGGAACTCCTGTGTTTTTTAATACATTTTTAATCCCGCCATTTGATGCCCCCCTTGTCCACCATAATTTGTACTGACTGCTGAACAAAATCAAAGGGCTTGTACTTGCTGCTTCTCGCCTCTGCTGCTCTCTGCTACAGAAAAATGCATTTTTTATGTCACTTTTTTTCTTCCTCCTCCCCTACACACACCTTGGTATGTTTATTTTGACATGAAAGTGGGCCTGTGTGAGAGCCCTGGCTGTTGCAAGTCACTCCTCATTAGTGGTCTGATTTCCCTATGCTGTGTGCGAGTGTGTGTTCGCATGTGTATGTGTGTTCTGGCTTTTTATTATATAGTAGACAATGCCTCTGTGTTTTCTATTCAGTAATGTGTATTATTCGTCTCTCTCTCTTTAGATTAAGATTCACACGCGCCACTGATTTTACTGTCTTTATATTTTCCACTCTCTTTCTTTCTATGTCTCTCTTTATCAGTGTGTCTGTCTCATTCGCTGTCTTTGTTCCATAAAAGCAAGCCTTTAAAATGTCATGGGACCCGTTTTCAATGCGCACAAAATGATTTCAGCATATGTCGAATTTATGACATTTTTATATGCCTTTGCTTAAAGGGATACTTTGCTGATTTTCAACCACCTTTGTATTCTAACAAGTATGATATATGTAGTATGTATAAACGGACTGTTGTAAAAATTCCCTCCGTTTTATTCTCCCCCAGATCTCCCTGCTCATTTCTCAGCTCAAATATGTCATCCAGAGGATTTTCAAACTAGTTTGTACTTGCGTATTTTTGCATGGCAACCACCGCTGACCCAAAAGGTTATAGAAGCGGATAGAGAGAGAGAGAGACCCCCCTCCCCCAAACTCAGACCAAACTGTAAAACTAGCCAATGCAGATCATATAACAACAAAGATTCTTACTTTATTTCTCGCCTAAATGTCTTCAGAAACATATCTTAGTTTACTGTTTGGCTGTAATATGCGAATTTTTGAACAGGAAGTGAGCATCATACTGTTTCCTATATCATAAAGTGGAGGCTGAAAATACTGAGATAAAATGGTAAAACAAAGCAGCGCTGGTCAAATGTGAAACAAGATTCTGTCATTGCGTGTCCTGTTTCAAGCCTATAATGTTTTTCGAAACATATTTTAGCTTATTGTTTAACTGTAATGTGAGATCGTATGTTACCAGCCGACTGACGTATTGTGTTCCATGTTGAAACGCAGGAGATTCCATTACATCACCCACAAGCGTGTCCTGTATGACACAGTACATTTAGCTCTTGAGCAAAAGCAAATGTCATAGCCCTTTTCCTGTTTTCTCTGGTCAGGTAGCACCAGCCTCAAAAGTATTTGTCTTCCCACTGCATAGACAGCCCAGTTATGGGAAGACATCATCTGTCCAGCAGTAAAATGCTTCTTTAATAGAAGTATATGTTCCTAATCCCTTGACAATTTTTTTTGTTTTGTTTTTATCACCAGTGCTGTCATTCATTGCAACGTAAATGCTGTGTATCTAAACTTGCTGTGAGCTGTTTAGTTTTTGAGTTTATATAATAACAGTTATGGTAGCATATCCAAACAGCATGTAAAGATAATTTCTGTCTGTATTTGTGTATGTGACTGTGTTAAACAGTGCCAGCGTTGTGCGCCCCTCTTCAATGACAAGCCATTCAGGTCAGGTGACCAGCTCCAGCCAATGAACTGCCGGTCTTGTCAGTGTCATGGCCACGCCCTCTCCTGTCATTATGATGCCAGAGTCGACAACCAGCCAGATGAGCACTATCGAGGAGGGGGAGGTGTCTGTGACAACTGCATGCACAATACCATGGGTAAAACGTTTTATGTAATTAAGTGATTTCAGAAAAAAAGAAATATTTTTCTCAATACCTTAAAGTTCACTTAACTTCCCTGTAGTAATCAGCTCTGACAGTTTCAGCTCCTGCTGTTCATTTCTTCCAGGACAAATTGGCAGTGTATTAAAGAGGTTTTTTGCCAAGTTCTGTTTAAGCCTCGGGAACCTACTTTTGTAGAATATTGTGAGAGCGCAGGCCATGTTGACTTTGGTTTTTAACATGTATGTACACAAATAAGAATGAACTAGCCCATGGAGAGCTTTATTTATATTATATTTGTTAAATTATTTTATTCAAATTTTATATGAATGAAATAAATATAGAATCTTTTATGTCTCTTAATCAACCCTAATGTTAAAGTACTTTGAAACAATTACAATTTTAATATTTGCAGGTGTATATAGAGTGTGTTATTTATATTGAAACAGATACAGTTTAACACAGGTCTCTAACAACATATTTTCAACAAATTCAGGTACTGTACATGGGCTCCTTAAGGGTTAGGGATTTTTATCTATTATGTAACTGGTTGGAAGTGATGACAGTGGTCATTTGGAGAGTGGTTATGAAGCATTTCATGCTGCTTATACATTAGTCTATTGTGCCTTAGTCACATGTGTGTCAGTCAGATTTTCATGATGCTGTGAAACCACTTTCCCAATGAGACAAATAAGATTAAAATCTGCAGTCTGACATGAACATTTCTCTTGATCATCTGTGATTTCTACCTGTTCCTTTGACTTTGTTGCTGTCTGTTTCACCCTGTTTCTGTCTCTCAGGTAAGAACTGCGAGCTGTGTGTAAGTGGGTTTTTCAGGTTGGAGGAATCTGATCCCACTTCAGTTGATTTGTGTCAGCCCTGCAACTGTAACACTGCTGGAACAGTGAACAGCAGTACGGAGTGTGCGCAGGTATACGACAATACAAACAGCTAGTTGTTGATGATAGTAAAACCCTTGCTATTTCATTTTTTGATGATTTCAGGGTTTTTGAGTCAGTTGAAAACTTGTCTTCTTCTCTTCTTTGTCCCTCTCTTCATCTCTGTTTCTTACCTCTAGGTAGGAGGTCAGTGTCAGTGCAAGGCTGCAGTAACAGGTCGCCGTTGTCACGAGTGTTTGCCTGGTTGGTATGGTCTAAAAGCCTCAAATCCAAATGGCTGCACCCGTTGTAACTGCAGTGACATTGGCATCATCAGTACCTCAACAGAAGGAGTTCCCAGTTGCAACCACGACACCGGACTATGCCAGTGTAAACCCCATGTCACAGGTAAATAAACAAACATTGAAATAACTAAAAAAAAGTTTTTAAAATTGGAATTTCTGCGATTCTTGTTTTTATATTTTATTTTGATGACACATTTGATGGTAGGTTGCCAGTGAATTTGCAGTGCATTTCTTAGAAACAATCATTTGTGTCAGAGCTGCTTCTTTTCAACTGATGGTGTGAAAGTTTTTGAGGACAATAAGACACATGTGGAAGATCATGTCATTAGTGGAGCAGGCAGCTGCAATCCTGTACAAACAATGTGCACAATTAAATAACGATTTTGTAAAGTTGGGGCTTCTGGATTAACAGAGCCAGTCTATCATATCCCACCTCTCTGCCAATCAGGTGAATGCACGGTGCATGCATGGTCGGTGTGCCTGCCGGTGGTTGGTGGAACAGAGAGGGGTCGAACCCACTAAATAATCATTTTTGGGGATTTGGTTAAGTTAACAAAAACATAAGAGTGATTGAAGGGCAATATAGGCAGTCTCTCAGACTTTGGTATGTTACCACAGCAGCACACCTCTCAACTCAAAAATGTCTGCTCCCTAGACTAGTTTCTCTTACAGAATGTCCCAAAGTACTTTGTTGATAACTTCTGCTTTTTCATTAGAACAGTTTCTCTTTTTAATTGTCCAGTAATGGCATCTTAATTAATACATAGGCACAGCTGCTCATTGCGGTGCACACATAAGCAAAATTGGATATACTGGGTGTACATACACGCACACGCACACACACACACACACACACACACACACACACACACACACACACACACACACACACACACACACACACACACACTCACACACACACACACACACACACACACACACACACACACATCCATATCCCAAAGTGTTTTGCCAGCCAAAATAAACAGGCTTTTCTGCTGGGGGTGCTTCCAGCCGTTGTGCTTCTCTTTGTGATAAATGGTTTCACTCTCTCCCCTGTGTGTCTTTGAAGAGCAGGCTCGTATGAAATGCAAAACCGGCCAACGCTCCTCAACTCAACGCATCATGGTTATTGCTAAGCCTCGCTATCAAGGGCCCACGGTTGTGAGTGCGAGAATGTGTATGTGAAGTTATAAATGTGTGTAAGAGTGTCTATTTATGTTTATGTATATGCAAGAGGGAGAGTGTCTGGTTGTGACCGTGTGTTCATGTACTTTTGTCTTTGCTTAAATGTATGTATTGTATGATTGGAGTAGTGGGTTTCCTGCGTGTGTGTATAAATACTGTGTGCGTGTGTGTGCGTGTGTGTGTATGCTATCAAGGACTAAGCTGGTATTTAATTCTCTAATTCAATGCCAAGTTGATTAAAACAAACGGCTGCAGCCCCTTGTATTTTTCACACTCCTTCTTACAAGACCCACTTTCGTTTTTTTTTTCCTGTCCTTGTTTGTTTGGTTGCTCCCACAGGTATTTTTCAGAAATGAGATTTGATTATGGCAATTTATTACCGCCAAGCTGATACTTTGAGTAGAGCAATGGCAGGCATGCTTCAGAGGGACAGAATTGAAATGTGTGCACGCAGACACAGATACACACATGCAGACGCACACACACACATTTATAACAAGGTGCCAGAGTGCAGTGTGTACATAATAGTGTTTGAAATGGTGATGCATGAGCCTGTTAACCAGCTGGCTACTGATAAAAGGGCTGGGCCATGTCCCGAAAAAACACACTCATATGCACGCGTGCACACATGCACACCCTGACACAAATTTAGCTCCTTTCTGTCCTGATCTAACATCTTCTCACAAATTCTGTTCTCTAATGTTCTCACCTTTCTTTCCTTTTTATTGTCTCTGGCTTTTTTCTTTTGTCTTCTCCTTTTATTTCTCTAATCTTCTAAATTGTTTCTGTTACTGCGTTTGAATGTCACAAGACAGGCTGGAAAAAAAGACTGCAAATGCCAGCTTGTTCAGCTGAATGTCTGAAATATAAATAGAAACATAATTACTTCTTTGATGAGTTTGGGATTCTATATAAACTTTACTTTTGGGAGAAAATCAGAGTACAATATATCATAGCATTGGTAGGGTTGCAAGCATCATCCTGTTAGCATGCATATTTACCACCAGACGTGCACGTACACCTCAACACGCGCACATGCAGACATATCTTAACAAGACTATTATGAAATATGATCTATGGAGAGAAACACATTCATATCTATAAGGTCATTAAAGTGGGCAGACCAGGGGAAATGCCAAGTGGTCGCCGCACACTGAGTAGGACACACACTTACACAGACACGCACACAATTGGTCACATGCACTAACACAGATGCACAGATATGCTCTTATGGATGTATGTGCACACAGACACATTTTAACCCACCCACATACGAACACACGCTCCCTCATAAACGGCTGTGGTGACTGCGTTGCCCCCAGGCATCCATTTAGGGACAGATTGCCTGTCATGGAATACGTATGGCATATTCAAATAAGCCCTGCTCGCTCAAGCTGCACATCATAGTTTAACTAGCCTTATAGCCTGGCACTGCTGCTGTAGCCATAAAACCTCCAACAGTATGATCAGTTTTAGTGTTTCTTATTGTACAACAATTATAAACAGAGTAAAAATAATTTAAGAATTATTTTGCTTCATTTTCCTAATAAATAAAATGTTGACAGGCCTAAATTTAAAATAAATAATTGAATGCATAAGTAGCAGTAACTGAAGTGAAACTGGTAATCGGTTCATTTAACATGCTCTTCTGCATAACTCCTTCTAGCACTGAAAATATTGAGAGATGTTAAATATTTAAAGTATGAAAGGCCTTAAATATTTACTGCTAACTTGTTAATAGTAAGCTGCATTTTTGCACTTTGAAATGACTTTGATTTTACGTATTTTATAAAACTACTTTATATATTATTGTAAGTGTGCTTTATTGCATTTTGTTATAACTGTACTTTTATTTATTTATCTATTTATTTAATTTTTATTTTTAATCTCATTATTACCTGCCACTTTTGCAATATTGTCATTGTTATATTTATGCCTTTAAAGCACATTGAATTGTACTGCCAACCTGGCAACAAGCAGAGATAAATTGTTCTTTAAGTACTGCAAAGCCAACAGAACTCACCTTGTCTTGTTTTTAAAGCAAAGGTGATTCAGTGTTATTTTTATGTTCCTCTATCCATCTCTCCATCTCCTCCTTTTCTTTCCTTTCATCCTTTTCTTGTAGTTCCTTAATTTATTTATTTTCTCGCTCAGCGAAATTAAGTGTTTGGCCTTAGGTGAGTGATCCATCATATGTAGAGGGCCTGGCCCTAATGATGGCAGTTTTATACACCCACCATTTCTCTCGCCCCCTCTTTCACACACACACACACACACACACACACACACACACACACACACACACACACACACACACACACACACATACACACACACACACCTGCAAACAGATAAAGGCTAAACGCTAGTTGGTGAACAAGCAAGCATCAGTTCCCTCTTTTTATTTGCTTTTCCTTTTTGGTTCTCTCAGTAGGTGCCACTTCATCTTCTCCTCGATATTTCTGTAACAGTCTTTTCTTCCTCTCCCTCTTTCTCTGTCTTGCTTTCTCTCTAGGTCTTTCTTGTGACCGCTGTGAGTTTGGTTATTGGAACCTGTCCCACCCAGACGGCTGCATCCCATGTGACTGTGACCCCCTGGGTTCCCTCAGCCTGTTTTGTGAGCCTGAGGGGGGGCAGTGTGAGTGTAAGCCCGGGGTGGGGGGGCAGCGCTGTGACTCTTGCGGCAGGGGTTCGTATGGTTTACGACTGGAGGGATCCTGTGCCCCCTGTGACTGCTCACAAGAGGGCACAGTACCTGGAACCGAATGTGACCCTCACACAGGACAGTGTGTGTGTAAGGCAAGTTCACAAGTATACATTTTTTATGAGATTTGTATTATTACTTGCTATGATACCAACCATAAGTGAGTTTGCCATAATGATTGTGTTTAACAATCAGCAAACCATCTCATTTTGGAAATTGCAAACAACTTCTCCCCTTTAGTTTGCAGTGCTACTGGTTTGCACTGGCCAGTGACTAGCAGTTACATTTTGACAAAATTCATGATGAGAATAAGAGTGTGCATGGCTGAAGGTCTTTATTTAACCTTTATATAACAGGAACTAAAAGACCTGTTGAGATGAAAACTAAACACATAACAATCAATAATGAAAACAGAAAACAACTTAAAGAAATATATGATACCAAAAACATTATTCTATCATTCAAAACATTCACAGGCAAATGAGCCTGCTTTCAAGTCACTTAGAAACACTTTGAATGTGTCCAGTGACACCAGCTCCTGAAGATTTAGGTAAGTTTGCAACTGATACCAAACTGAGGCAGCAGCATACATAAAGCCATTTTTTTCCAGTTCTGTACAAAGGAACGGTTAGCAAGAATAAATCAGGAGGCAAAGACAATAACTTACCATTCATTCTTGTAGGATGTTGATTGATAGGTAAAAGGAAAGAAGACCAAGAATAGCCTTATAAATAAAGAAGTACTAATAGTTAAGTCCACAGGTGGACAAGGCAGACCATCCAACCAGAGTATACAGAGAGCAATAATGACTTACAGCTTTGAGATCTGTAATAAATCTACAAAAAAGTGGTACATACACAGTAGGTGAAGTGGTCAGATAAAGCTTTTAGAGTTTACATAAATACCTCCAGAAAACAATCGTAAACTAAAAAAAATCACAGAATATGGCTTATCCAGGTCTAAAAATAATATATTCACTTCCCAAAAGGCACCAGAAGACCCTCTGTGGACATCTCCTGTTGTGGAAATTTTTGTCACCCATCTCTTTTTAATTCAGTCTTTCTCACCTGAATTTTCTACCATAATGTTGATCCACACAGCTGCCTGACTTTTTAAATATATGACTAACTCCAAGTTGCCATGTGATGAGATAAAAAACATGACTGCAACTTTTTGAAGAGACCAACTGGTTCAACACCTTATTCGCAATTCAGGCTACCTCTGTGATTTCTTTTATGTGGCTTTTTATGTGTTTTTTTTATATTTGTATGACACTCCAGCTATTTTTTACACTTTGCTCTTACTGTCCTTTCTTTTTTTTAGGAACATGTGGAAGGCCGTCGCTGTGACTCCTGTCGTCATGGTTATCACACCCTGGAGCAGCGGAACTCCCTTGGCTGTCTACCGTGTGCGTGTGACATCCATGGCACTGTGCCAGAGGGTGTATGTGATATGTGGACCGGACAATGCCCCTGCCGAGAGGGGGTGGAGGGAGCACGGTGTACCAACTGTGCCCACAATTACTACAACAGAAGTGTACAACTCCGTAAGTTAACACAGAGCTGAAGCCAAAGTTACATCCAAGTTTAGCTCCAGTCTTTTAGTTTAGGCCTTTGTAAACACGATGAAAAAGTTGATCAGAAACTTTAACAAATGACACACTTTAAATAGTTTGACAAGCAGAGTCAAATGAGATTACAGCATAGTTACTGCAACTGAAAAAAAAGGATGTTATTCAACTTATGTATTGACTGTATGTATGGAATTTCAGACAGCGTCCTGAAATTCATTTTGCTGTCTGGGGATGCAAAATGAATTGAAAAGTAAACTGACAATAGGGTTCTTTCGTATTGTATCATGTCATATCATATCAAATCGATTTTTACTCCCTTTACCTCAGGACTTTTGTCTGGGGAGGTATATTCTCTTCTGTGTGGTAAAGCTTTTGTGTTTTTGCATAAGTACAGACCGTTCGAGAGAAAAAGTCCAAATCTGTTCTGCTTCCTGAAGTTGCGTTGTGTCTTATCAGAGGGGTCAACCCAGGGCTGTGTACCATGTATCTGTGACCTCAGAGGGACAGTGACGGGGTCAGCATGTGACAGCACCACAGGGCAGTGTGTATGTGTCCCTACACGCTATGGAAAGGATTGCAGTAGCTGCCGACCTGGTGAGTGTGTTTTAAATATGTAATAGATAAATACAGTATAGATCAACATGAAGTTTAAGAAGTGACTGAATAAAAAAAAAAAACAAGTGGAAAGGTTTCTGCCCAAAGGTCAGATTACCCAAAAAATGAAAGAGATTCTCGGAAAATGTTTAAGAACAATGGTTGGTACTCCAAACTTTTAGTGTTTGGTCCTTTGTGTATGTTTGTGTGTGTGTTTGTGTTGGCATGTGTCCTCTGCCAGATCTCCACTCAGTGATTGTCCTGCTTGTGCCAGGTCTCAACAGCACCACAGAGGGGAAAGATTGCTTATTCTCGCTCACCTCATTTTGTTTTTTGTTTGTGCATTGCCTCATTATATTTTGTGTGTGTGTGTGTGTGTGTACGTGCGTGCATGTGGTCAGTTTTAGACAAGAGGTAACAGATGCTGTATTGTGTCATTTATGGAGGAAGACCAACTGCATCGTCAGGTTTATTGTAACACAAGTTGTGAATGGATGTATAGATGGAAGGATGTTAAAAAAATAACAGAGGACACAAGATTATAATTATCTCACAAAGAATCAAAATATCAAATAAAGGCAATATTTAGTGCTGTTATCAGGTTACATAGATAAATAACTTAGCCAACATTTTTTATCCGATTATTTAATACATTTGCTGAGCTTCATCCTCCTACAAATTGCTCCTCCTAGTCTCCTAAACTGCTAGTTCATGGCTTGGTATACATGCCATTGCAAATTCCCTGTCAAAGTTACTAAATAGAGTATCTAATTATTTATATAATTATGAGTCGCTGTTGGCGTTGGGAAAAATAAACTGAATTGATTTATACTTTAGAACCCAGAGTGTTTAATGTAGCTTCACGCACACTTATTGGCTTTGTGTTCAATTTTATTACAAATAAATGCAAGCAACTCCCCTTAATGCTTATTAGGAGTCTCAGGATGTCTCAGGATTTGTCTCAGGATTGTATCAGGCAGCATCCAAAATCAGCCTCTCATTCACCTTTTGCAATATGAGGAATTTTATATAGAACACTTAAAACACTATATAATTAGATATTGTCAAAAAAGAGAACACACCGGACACTCCTTAAAATATTCAACATGTTTGATGACTTGTTCATAGTACATATACATATGAGGTTCTTTCAACCCATTGCTGCTTGCCAACTGTATAAAAAATGTATTAAAAAATCCATTATGTGCCACATTAAGAGTGATCAGTGAATACTTTTAATGAAGCCACATACAAAGTTAAATGTAAGAATTTTGCAGACCACAACCTGGACATTAGAAAAAACAGATGTTTTGAGTTGTGATTTCAGGAGTCACCAAATGAAAATAAATGCTACATCAAAGCAAGGACAAAGAGAAAAAGAGAAGAAACTTAGAATAAAAAATACACTTTTAGATTTGTTTATTTATTTGTCATATGCAAGTTAACATGCAGTCAGCAATGCAATGAAATGTTTATGGACGTAATACACTTATGATAGGGCTGGGCGATACAAAGGTAATCAAATATCACAATATTTTTGACCAAATACCTTGATGTTGATATTGCTGTGATATTGTTGGGTTGACTATTGGTGCTTTCACAAAATATTCACACAATGAGATTTTTGTTAAATAATCCTCAGAAGTCAATGTAATGGCCCAATCAAATCCTACAACAGCAAATACTTACTGGTAAGCTCAGAAAACTATATCACTTCACTGCAATGTAGCCTTAAAAACCAGGAAAAGAAAACTTTAAGTTAACTTAAACTTTATATTAATCTTATTTAATTTAACATTAAGTTAGATGAACTAAAAATTTAAATATGAAATCCAAAACCTAGGACTGTAGTCTCACATTACAACATCAATATTATATTGCCCAGCCCTTACTTGTAGGCAGATTGATAAAGTGACAGACAAGCAATCAGATAAATGATGTTTTTTAAATGTTATTTCTGTCTCTGTCCAGGCTTCTACCTCTCCCCAAATCAAAGTATGTGTGCGGAGTGTGACTGCCATCCAATGGGAGCATCGCAGCGTGGATGTGAGAGCCAGACTGGACAGTGTGTGTGTGCTCATCCCTCAGTGGGAGGGCGACGCTGTGACGAGTGTCGTGAGATGTTCTTTGGATTCAACCCTGGCCTGGGCAGGTAACTCACAGAAAGTCAATTACACACACGTACACCCAGATGAACACCATATCTGCAGGTCATACAGCCTGTAAAGCTTTTATCCATTAATTGCACCACATGCGCATGCACAAACACACAAATACGCATGCAGCTCCACCAACAAGCACACACACCAGCAGGTGCAGTCTCTGTAAGGACAGTTTACAGATTAGTTGGCAGACATATGACTTACATGAGTTAAGAGCTGCTTTGACCTTTACCACTCATGTCTCTACCTGCAGGCTATCTCACACACACACAGCGCCACACACACAACTTAAAACATGCATACACAAATGTAACTGTGCACATTACATCCTGTGCAGCACTGGTACGCACACACATAAGTTCCACGCAACAGGGTGTCATAGCAGATAGATGATCCACAAACTGTTTGACTAGTGGTCCACTGTGTGTGTGTGTGTGTGTGTGTGTGTGTGTGTGTGTGTGTGTGTGTGTGTGTGTGTGTGTGTGTGTGTGTGTTAGCTGACCTTGCCTGATAGCTATATTCCCCTGTGTTCAGGCTGTGGCTGAGATCTCCTCACAGCAGAGAGAGATGGAGCGATGGAAGGAGGGAGAAAAAAACAACAAAGTGATAAAGAGTTTACAAAGAGATCAAGGAAGACGGCATTGGGAAAGAAAGGGTAGAATAATTTGAATATGAGTGAAAAGAAGATGGATGGGGAAGAAAGTAACAGTGGTAAAGAAATATTGCAAGATCGGAAAAGGCACAAATCTTGTAAAAGCACGCATTACCTGAACTTATGCCAGACCTATAATTTTTACCAACGTGATAAGTCTGTACGTTTCTCTAGCCTCTTTTACATAGCCTGTCCAAGGCAAGAATTTCACACCGTTATTGCACCTCATCACTGTTCAGAAACAGTACAATTATAGAATGGAGGGACAGTCATCTCACCCTGAATCCGGCAGCGTAGCGACCCAGTGCTGGGAGATTTAAAAAGCAGCTAGCAGCAGTTAGCTGGGAATTCAAAGAAAAAGAGCAGCAGCCAAAAATGTCAGCAAATTGTGGAAACAACGAGGGAACTCCATACTCTCAGACCAGAAGACAAGATCAACTGCAATTAAACAGGGATGGTAAATGATTGTTTCTATCATGTTTTTGTTAGGAAAGTGCCGCTGACCTGATTGTTATATGTCACACTAGTGGCAGATGTTGTCATGTTACACATCATGCCTCTTTATCAGTTGTGATGCCAGCATACTGTCTAAAATCACACACTGGAGCAGCGTGATACGGCCGTTGTTTGGTTCAGTGTAAAAGTGTAAAGGCGGCATTAAGAAGGGACTTCGTTGCGGCCTTATTGTGCAGTCTCTGGGTAAATACAGCTCCTGTCTCTTTCTCCCGCTCTGTCCCTGTCTGTCTTCTGTAATTCAGTTTTTCCTGTCTTATTTTCTTTCCTTGTGCTGGAAAAATGAAAAATTAAGTCTTGGGTTATTACTGCTGAATGCTTTTCTTGTGCCTAGAGTCACTCCATAATAAGGATTTCTTCATCTAAATATCATCAAGTAATTTATCCTCCCCCTTTCAATCAATAGGCTTTGCACAAATGAATTAACACACACACACACACACACACACACACACACACACACACACATTGATGTATGAGTGGTTGGCTGATGTTGTAGTCCTGTGTCTCTACGTGTCTCCATGGGGAAGCGGGTCAGAGAAGTGCTGACCGCTGTTAACTTCATCACAGGGAAATATGACGGTAATTCTGTCTGGAGGGATTAGATATTGGCACATACACACATTCACTTACACACATAATTTTATTACAAGGGATTACATATGTATGTATAATACTCTAAAACCTACAGTAACATTTGATTTGTGTTACTGGGATCTAAACATCTTTGAAAGTCTTATCTAAAATTATTACATGACACATGATCATTCTTATGTTAACTATTACACAATTCCCTGCATGTCACTGTTGCTCGTTTGTGTAAGCATGCTATACATCACTTAATACACATAAATGAGTCTGTCTCTCTTTCATAGACATTCTGTGCTTTGAGGCTGATGAAAAATGAGAGAATGGGTGTGATCTTGGTGTTTTCTTTCTCCTTGGAAGTAGAGTGAAGGTCGAGTCACTGTGGAATTTTTTGGTGTATGTGTGTAGTTGTACCTGTGTGTTTTTGCGCGTGTGTGTCTGTGTGTGTGTTTGAGCACCAGTTGACAGGACAAATTTGCGGCTCGTTAAGAGGCTGTGGCTTTTCACACAGCAATAAAGAAAGTGTAGCAGTGTGTGTGAGTGTGAGAGGGAGAGAGACAGAGCGTGTGTAGAGTATGTGTAAGAAAAAACACACATGGTTTGTGTCTGTATGTGTGTCAGTGTCTAATAGGGTTTATACTCTCTATGTCAGTGCAGTGTGTGTATGTGAGGGTGAGCCAAAGATCCTCCAACCAGCACATGTGATTGTGTGTGTGTCTGTGTGCATATGACTGTGTGTAAAGGTGTGAGGTGGCTGGCCGGATGATCACCCGCTGCCCAGCCCCAGTGAGGGTAACACCACACTCGTGACCCAGACACATACACTGTCAGACTCACACACACAGACTCACATACAGATTTTGGCATCTCTGAGGGGTAATGCATTTTCCGTGAAGTTAGTTTTATAGCTCGGGGATGATGGTGGGTGGGATAGACGGTCCTGAGGGTCTCCCTCACAGTGTTAAGGTGAAGACCCAACACCTTTCAGACACACAGACCCAGTCACAAGCTTTCTTTAGACATTGGAGCATTAATGCTAATACATTTCAAAATGCATTTTTTTTTCTATGTATGGCCTATCATTCACATCCAAGCTGTAGTGTTTACTGTATTTGCACTTTTGTGAAAGCACTACAGTGGAAAAAGTGATCGTGCTTATCTGGGTCGAATTGATCACAATAAGCGGATTGTTTGTTGATCTAATTGACACGTGTGTATTTATTACATCAAAGTAATGAAACAGACGGCTTTTCTGTTTAGTGGACTTTATTGACTGTTTCAAAATACAGGAGCCTACTGCTGTCGTGGGGGTCATTATGTGACTGGGCATTATCAATCCACTTGATGGTTGGGTGGCTTCAACCTTTTCCTTTGCACATTAGTTGTCTGTCTCCATGACTGGCAGCCATGACTGTTTCTCGTTGTTTGAGTAGACTACACAACAAATAACAAGTTTCACCGCTGCATCTTGTTGACTCATTTTTGTCACAATTTGTAAGGGGATTACCTTTTTCATTAAGAGAGAATGACTTTGATTTCTGTGATTTACCTTTAAAAAATCATGAGCTATTCAAAAGGTACAATTTCCTGTCAAACCTCTGTCTAAAAAGGTGATGGTAAAGTCTGTGTTTTGATCTTATTTTCAGCCACATAGGTGTAGCCATTAATGAAAAATGTAGACTGTAAAAATGCCTTTGTGATCATTTCTTTCTTTTTTCTTTTTTTTTTTTTCTTTGCTTGACCAGATGCCAGCCATGCGCATGTGACCTGATGGGCAGTGTCAATGGATCATGTCATCCAGACTCAGGGGTGTGTGTGTGTAAGCTGCTGGTAACTGGAGACAAGTGTGATATATGTCAACCTGGAGCGAGTCATTTCAACCCTGAGAACCACTTTGGCTGCAGTAAAGGTCTGTTTTACATGCTGACTTGCTGTTTTTTTTGCCAGTAGTAACACATTTACACAAAGACAATACACTCTAATTATAAGCTGTTCCTGTAATTCTGTGTGATTTAATCTGTTTAGTTTATACCTATCACTGTTTATCTCTAACTTTGTTTTTGTCTCTGTCTTTGTAGCGCCATCTCAGCAACCTGCACCAGTAGGTCTTGCTCTCAGTTATTCTTCCATTCGTCTCTCTTGGCATCCGCCTGACTCCCCAAACTCAAACAGACTCAACTACACAGTCATCAGAGATGGACAGTCAGTGCAGAGCATCCAAAGTCACTATCCTTTCAGTAAGAAAGCAGATTATTCCCCTTTTTTCTCTTTCAAATACATGAAACAAACATTTTTTTTCAAACTCATTTCCTAACCACTCTCCCTTCTGCCCCCCTTTTCAGGCCCTGAATCATTTGAAGACACTGGTTTATTTCCCTACACCAACTACTCTTACTGGCTTGTAACAGCTAATGTGGCTGGGTCGACAATAAGTGCATCAGCCTCATACCAAACTTTGGGTGCTCCGCCAGAAGCAGAACAGCTCCATTTAAACCTTGTGGGGCGACCTGGTCCAACCACAGCTAGCTTTAACTGGAGCACACCACGAAATGATACAGGCCCAGTGGATAGGTAAGCAAGGAGGGGAAGAATAAGAGCCAGGGCACCCTGGACTGAAGTCAAAATTCAGATTTAGTTGCACTCGAACTTGCTGTCCTTCAAAGTAAGAAATAATTTCCAGTTTCTTTACCAGTACTTTATGTTGTGGTACTGACTGAAGTTGACTTGCCAAAACATTGTAATGATCAACGTAAATCATTCATCTTATAGCACACAGGTACAGCTTGAGGGCGCATGTTCTAAAATCAACCAACTAGGATGACTGACCTATTGAATAGGACCCCTATTGGTATTATAATTTGTTACAAAACATTCAGAATTGTTAATCCATTCACATAAAATGGTGAGATTGCTGACAGTGAAGTAAAATGGAAAAAAGAGGACTCAGAAAGCTACAGTTTGGTCAAGCCCATGATATGAAAATTAAAGGAAAAAATATAGAGGAGAAACAGCAGAAATAGAGCGCAACCAAGTTAAGGTTTTATGGATACAGGAGGGAAGAGTGGGACAATGTATACATAAAGGATATACAGTATGTACAGTTGTCAGAGAGTTGAACTGGAGAAGGGGATAAGGGGAAGGAGCAAAAGACAAGATCTTATCCACTTTGAACTTTTTTTTTCTCAAGATTCAATATAAAATGAGAGAAAAAAGAGGATATAGATGAAATTGGGAGTTTTAATCACTGGTATGATAGAGTAGGATACTGAGGGAAATTACAAATAATGGGAAGACATTGAGGATAGACGTATGAGTAGGGATGAAAAGGATCACTCAAGTTTGAAGGTAAAGAGAGAAACATGGACAGTTTAAAACAGGATGGGTAGATAAGCTCTAGTTTTATGAGTTCTTAAGAAGATTTGGGGATATTTTAAAGGTCCACTGTGAATGAATTTGTGGCATCTTGTACTGAGGTTGCATAATTTAAACGTATACTGTCTGCCATGTGTGTAAGATAACTACAGTGGCTGATGTGAAAATGCAAATGGCCCTATCTAGAGCCAGTGTTCGATTTGTCCGTTGTGGGCTACTGTAGAAACAACATGACAGACTCCAGAGGAAAGGACCCGCTACTTATGCAGATATCATTCTAAGGTAACAAAAATGAAACAATTCTTATTTTTAGGCGATTATAAACTAATGAAACACATCGATGAGTATTACATACCATTTCTGCCAATAGATGCCCCTAATTTCTACACACTGGACATTTAAGCCAAATTGTAATGTTGATAGGCAGTTAGAGAATGTGGGGAGAAAGAGGGGGATGACCTGCAATAATAATCTGGACATCTGAACTGCTGCCTACTATTGAAACCTGGGACATTTGCACATTGAAGTTCACACGTTTAGCCCCTAGGCCCTTGTGATATCCCAGCACTTGGTTTTAACTGAACATACCTATCAGAGTGATAGAGAGAGAGATGGAAAAATTAAGAAAATAGGAATTTATTATCACATTTTTTTGTCTCCCACAGGTTTGTGCTATCTTCCATGGAGTCCAGTGGAGCAGAGCCTGTCATTCACTACACAGGCTTATCTACAGAAGCTGTGGCAAGCAGTCTAAAGCCCTTCACCCAATACACTGTCATACTGGAGGTAGGTGGGACAAACAGCTTCAGTGTGTTTTAGTGCCTGCATCTCTTTGCAAAATATAGCCTATATGTATTGTATATCCTCGCTCCCAATAAAATAAGATATGTGTCTAAGTGTGCTTTCAGAAGGATTAGCAAGTATGCATGAGCAACAGCCAATGTGCATTTATAGCATGTACAGTCTACAACATGAAAATAATTAAATCCTAACCTTGTCTACAGGCGTGCTCTTCAGGGGGATGCACTTCTACCCCACCCCTGTCTCTGCTGACAGCCTCTGCCCCCCCACAAAACCAACCCCCAGCCCGAGTCACTGCTACAGGACCTCATACACTGCACGCTTCCTGGGAGCCCCCCAGTCAGCCAAATGGTAGGATCACAAACATACACATGTACACTTTGCAGCTTATGTAGAAATACCAAAAAAACATGTACAAATGCAGCAAACTGTTCACACATTACCACTCTGTGCAATTTAAAATGAGCACATGTACACTGTGTGTTCATTAGAAGCATATAACAATTACATGACATAACAAATATATATGTTATTCATGCCCATGTCAGAATAAATAATACAGAAGGATAATCATACATTCTCACACACACACACACACACACACACACACACACACACACACACACACACACATACAACACACACATTTAACTAACATGAAACACTTGCCTAGTAGCATGGCTTTTAGGTTGGTGTCACTGAAGGAGAATAAGAATCAACTAACACCAACACACACACACACACACACACACACACACACACACACACACACACACACACACACACACACATACACACACACACACACACACACACAGAAATGCGCACTGAACTGGAACTGCCTTTGGTAAATCCAGAGAGCTTTGTAATGGCTCTAAGGCTCAGTGTCATACAAAGCCCTGTAACCTAGGTTTCTCTCTCTCTTTGTCTTTTTTTTCTCTCTCTCTGTTAATCTTTCTCCCTCCTAGTGTCATAATAAGAATTGTTCCACATGTTTTTCTACATCTCCTTCCCCTATTTTCAATGTCACCAGGTCATTATTATTATTAAGAATGGTTGATGTAACTCCCAACTGGACTCAACAGACCTGACCTTTTATGATCTGAGTTTGTTTCCTTGACTTGGCCTACCCTGTCATTTTCCCTGAATTAGCTGATGTAGTTTCACCTAGAAACATGGTTCATTCTAGTAATTTAAAACTCAAACACTAAAAGCAGAATGATTGGATAATGCAATGTCCAATTTTTTTTTATTTGTGTTAAATACTACAACAACATTTGGACTCTCATCTATTCCATAGTGGTTTTGTAAGTCTCTTTTTGTATTTTGGAGTTGCCTGCTCTGTCCATAATAATTAACAAGTAGAATAGAGAATGAAAGACGAGGACAACAGTCTGGTTTCCACCAGGAAGCTAAGCAGAACTAGCCAGGATTTTGTCATTATCAGCCTATTTCCTAATACAGGGCCAAAAATTTTAGTTCGATTTTCCTCAAAATATCATAACTGTATTAAAAAAAATTAACAAACTATTGACAGTATATAAGAGTCTTAAGCAGGGCGTCATTTTCTAATACTGATGTTTTGACTCTTTTATCATAAACGGGCTGAATTGGCACTTTGAATTCAATAAAGGTTGAGCTAGAATAAAGAATAGAAACCTTATGGTGTTCCCTTAACAATTCCTATAACTGTACCTGTTGCTTCCCTTGTTTAATTTTTGTAAAATAACAGTTTGATGTTTACTTTCCTTGTTGTCATCAGTGCTGATGTCTTGTAAACTCACTCCTTTTTTTAAAATCTATTTTTCTTTCTGCACAGGCGTTATCACAAGGTATGAGGTCTTTCTTCGTGGACCGATGGAAACACAGAACCGTTCAAGTCCTGCTGTTGAAAGGAGAGTGTTCTCCAGTGCTGGGTGGCATGATCCAAGTGTTTCTCCAGAAGCACAGCCAACCAATAAGAGCACAGTTTCGCCCCCTGAGAGCAGTGCCATTGTAGAGGGTCTGCAGGCATTTTCCACCTATCAAATGAGAGTTGTTAGCATCAATATGGCAGGAAGTGTCACATCGGAATGGACCACAGCACGCACAATGGAGGGAGGTTTGTATCGCTAATGATACTAGTTAAACTTAAATTAGTTAATTGGACTTTATGTTATTCAGTAATGCTGTTAAATCAGTTTACTACTCCAATTTCAGTTCAGGGAGGTAACTTTGTAAGCTAATATTTTTACTAAGTCTTTTTTTGGCTGAATTTTGTTTTTTAAAGCTGGTTTCTCCCATCGCGACAATCTCGGGTTCAAAGGAATATTAGATTTGATTGCCATGTTGCTTAGGATTGATATTTTCAGCCAAAGTCACTTTTGAAAGGCTGCTGTGGTGTTGGTCTTTCCTCAAGCGGAATAATGCAGCTTAAAATGATGACAGAAATCCGAGGTCTGAGTAAGGCAATCAAGTGATGTTTTGGTCAAAATCTGTCTACCAGAGTATTTTGCTGGCAGATGTAATGAAAAAATAACTTTAATTGTATTAAATGAAATTTAAAAAAAAACTCCAAAAACAAACAAAAAACAGGCATTTATCAAAATGAATGTAGAGACAAGAAGGAGGGAGGAAATAAAAACCGTGTGGGGGAGGGGAAACTCATTAAGGTATTTGAATTTCAAATAGATGATATGGCTCATTAGGACTAAACGATTGCCTCCAACATCACTCTAAGCTATGTGTCTGGATAACAAGCATATGATAACACCATTTTAAATGTGAAGTGTGTGTCAGTGTTTGTGCATGTACGTGCACTGTGTTAGAAAGAAGGAATATGACTGTGGTTATGTCTAGTGTGAATCACATTTCACAGCATATTTCACAGCTAGATGCCATCAACAGTAGAATAAAAGAGTCCTTCTCTCTAATCTGTCATGTAATAGTGGCTATCAAAATCATAGAATTATAGAATACTTAAATCCATTAAATCCACATAATATCCACTAAGTCTTGGTTTTTAATATATGTCTTCATGTCTAAATTAGTAATTTGTTTTTAATTAACTCACTGTAAAAGATTCATTTTGAATGTACTAAGTGGCAGTCAAATGAAAACGAAAAATATTAAGACATCGACAAAAGAGTTTAGTAATCTGAACCTTAACATTTCAGAGATTAGAGATTAGTGTCAGGCACACATTTTCTAAGAGAGAATGCATCGTTATTGACTAAAAAAATCTTGTTAGAAGCTGATCTCAATAGATATTTCACTTTCTCAGTCCTTGTGTGTATAAACAGGTTTACCTTGATGCTATTTTAACTGTGTTGATCATGTGGGCGTATTCACAAAAGGCAATTGCACCGCTTTTGCAGCAAGTATGCACAAAGACAAAAAGAAACCATGTAAATCTCAAAGCAACTGCAAACGGTGGAACGTTATCAAGCAAGTAGCGTCTTAGTGCTTCTGTGCTGTTTGCACTTATTTATTTCAAGTTATAGGTTTGAGGCACCCAAGTTCTGACCCAAATACTGTCAAATACTGCCAGGAATGCACTTTGTCAGTCAGGACCTGTAACTTGCAGTCCAAAAATTCTAGTTTTTCTTTTTCTCTCTGCTGTCCTTCTGCCCACTGCGAATTTGGCACATTGGCAACATTAATTGTTGTCTGCGTAACTTGTAAATGAATATGTTATGTTATAGATAAACCAATTTGAAACAGGTAAGAGAAAATGGTGTTTTGCTAGCTCAGTGTTAGTTAACTGTATGCAAGGGGCCTGTGCTTCACTTCATCTTCTATCCCTTTTTATGTAATGTATTCTGAAAATTTTGAAAATTTATTACAATATTCATGGATTTGTTAATTATTATTTCGTTCTATGTTCTTCAACAGACTTGTGTCGCAACAAGAGATTCAATTGTCATTTACAAACATGCATAAATGATTTGCTAGGGATTGGTTAATTATTACTTTAAAGAATGGCTATACATAGTGTGTGATGTGTATTTGTCCTCAGTCCCAGAGTTGATGGCTCCTCCAGAAGTGTCGGCAGTGTCATCCACCAGTCTCAAAGTTTCATGGAGCTCTACTGAGGGTCAAGGGATCATTGCCCGAGGACAGGTCACAGAATATCGGGTCAACTTGCTCACTGAACAGACCAACAATCCCTATGCTCCTCCTGTAATCAGTCAGGTAAAATGTACACACATAGCAGTATGCCCATGTGCGTAATGTAATGAGCAGGACAACTGAACAACTTTAAAGCTTTCAACTGAGTAAAAAGGTTATGCCAGTGGATAGAAGTCAAGGAAGTCATTTCTATACTTCTCTCTCTCTCTCTCTCTCTCTCTCTCTCTCTCTCTCTCTCTCTCTCTCTCTCTCTCTCTCTCTCTCTCTCTGAATTGTGATTTAATATGATATGTCAAGAACTCAACTCAAAACACTGATATCCTACAAGATTATGTTTAATTATGATGGCAGTCTGACGGTCTCAGGAATCACACAATAGATCATGCAGCCATATTGCATGAGTTGTCAGGTCATAGGAACAGCTACCAAACCATCCAGATGTGTGAGTGTGTGGGTGAAGTTAAGTTACTGAGGTCACTGTATATAACTCCTGTTTCTTGCTCGTCTGTCTTCTCCTCTCTTGCTTATTAGATAAAACATTTATCATCAAGTTTTATTTCCCTCTTTGTCTGCCTCTTTCAGGTCTTACATAGGGTGGGACCATCGTCACAGCCTGTTTATATAGCGAAAGGACTGAGGCCATACCACGTGTACAACTTCACTGTTACACTCTGCACAAAGGCAGGTTGCATCTCCAGTCTGCCAAGCACAGGACGGACCCTACCAGCAGGTAAAAACAAAACAAGAATGCACAAACTCACAGTTAATTTTCTAATTAATTGACTTTTGTTTTAGCTGCACTTGTATGCTTTAATATGGTTTGTGCACAAAAATCTTATTTTGAAAAGTAGTTATCAGTTAATAGTAGTGTAGTAAAATCTACAATATATCTCTCTAAAGTATAGTGGAGTAGAGGAACAAAGGGGAATCAAATTAAAATACTCAAGTACAGGAAAAGTAACCTCAGATTTGTACTTAAGTACAGTACTTGAGTAAATGTAGTCTGCACTGGTCAACAGAGGGACACAGAGTAACTGATTATTTACATTTACATTTACATTTACATGTTATTACAGTAATAGGGATCAGTGCACCAAGTATAGTAGTATTTCTTTAGCCCTGAAAAGTAATAGTCCAGTGAATATCATTACTCTGAAACATTATATACATTTGATTAAATTATAGTCATGTATTTTTAAAATGTTCCTTAAATGTAAAACTTATTTTTGCTTGCGCTGGGCAACAATTTTATGGTATTAACAATTTTATTTTATTAAAAATGATATGTTTTTCTGTTATCTTGGTAAGAGTGCTCTTGACCACTAGACCACATAAATTTTCTCTTAAGAGCAAAAATAAGAAAACATTGGTTAATTCCAAAACTCAGCTGTTACTTTCGAAATAAGAACAAATTGCGGATATGAGAAAAAAAAATAAAAGGAAAATTTGTTCAATCAAAACAGTACTCAGCTTGCGAAAAAATAAGTATGAAAGTAGGAGAATGCTTAGAGTGCCAATATATTGTCCATACAATGTATAGATATACATATAAGCAGTTTAGTTACTGCCTTCATGGAGTATTGAATGATTAAAGTGTGCAGTATCCTCCTCATAACGAGCCTCTGACATATGCACACAAGCATCCAAAAGCACACAGTTAGTCATCGGGCACTTGAGTGGCGACAGCATTGGTCGTGTTAACCAGGGGGGATATTCATGGCGCGCGGCAGTAAAAACAATTTACTGTTAATTACAAGGAGAAAAATGTGGCGTAGCTCACACTTCCTGCTGGCCATGAATCAAACACACACGCAGTAACAGAAACACACATACAGCATGTCTCTCTCTTTTGGATTTATAACCATTATAGAAGAAGAATGAATTAGATGTGTTTAATAACTCAGGCACAAATCTGTGGGACTGAGATGAGCACGAACTGATCAGTGCAGGATAACACACACACACACACGCACACACACACACACTTACAGAACTGTTATTCACTGTATCTATCAGTTTCCCTCTGGCAGTCTGTTGCTTTTCACTTTTTCACTGAATCCATCCTTTACTTCTGTCTCTATCTAGCACTTTCACTTAAACACAAAATAGCACATGGCAGCAGAGGAACATGAATCACTCTGCAATATACATATTGCAAACACAAACACACACACACACACCTGACCCTCCAACACACTTTTCCATCTGTTCACTCATGGTCTCTCCTCTTCCTGCTCACTTTATGTCTTTTTCTGTTTTGTTTTTGTTTTGTTTATCCTTTCAGGTGAATAGACAATGGATGCGCTGAGTGGTTGTGGGAAAAAAAACCCTTTCATCTATAAATACTTGCTCAGGGATTTGAGCTTTTGAACGTTCTCTAAACAGCTACATCTGTTGACATAGCGAATATTTTCATTTCATACAATTCTCAAAAAGTCCTTCCTTGTGTTTATTGTGATGAATGATACTTCATATTGTAATCGGTGGACTTTTTAAATGTACTTTTAATGGCTACATCTGTTGACACAGCGGCAATGTTTATTTCAAGTGATTCCAAAGACTTCTCTCGACTGTAATACAGTACAATACAATATGGCTTATTGTACCCAGTTGACTTTTTGAATGTATTTTTAACAGCCACATCTGTTGTCACCATTTTGTTTCATCCAACGCCAAAGATGTCCCTTGTTTCAACTATAAGAAATGATAATGGCATATGCCGTTTGGCAGATTTCTTTTTTAATCTCAAAACTATTTGCATAGCATGTGCTGCTCCACTGGGTGTTGAGCTTCTGTCGTAGCTGTATCGGTTTTTTCTCATTCGGTTTAAAATCATCTTGAGAGTTCACAGGAAATATTTCATTATCATTTTTATAGCACAGCCTAAGATATCAGGCATACCCTGTTAGTGTGTTTAAACAGTTTTGCCTCTGTAACCTATCAACAGAAGGGAACAGATGAGCTGTAATCACTTCATAAAAGAAAGTTCTAAAAAAGCTGTTCACTTCATTTTTTTAAACTATTTCTATGTGCCATGCTAGGATATTTCTAAAATGTTTTTTCTTATTTATGTACTTTTTAAACACCATACAGGTTTTTGCTTGCTCTTGCCCTATTCCGACAGTTATTTAGGTTTTAGGCGAGCATATTAAAAACCATACTTCAGTGATTTACAGTCAGAAAGTGTGAATATCTTAAAATGAATTTCTCTGATCAGAATTGCAAGTTACATATTTAATTTCATTTTAGTTTAGTTGTCAGTTTCTGTGACATCAGAATCAAAAGTTTTACCCTGCTGAGAGACATCCAAACGGTCGTAGTATAAAAAATAAAAGAAGTTTTGATTTATTTTATTATTTCTGCTAAAGCAATCTACATTTATTATGAGCTAAATATAGTAGATTTTTTTCTCCACAAATTTTAGCCTCTTTTGACCCCAAGTTTTTAGTAAAAATCTGTAGAAAAACTGAAAGCTTCTGCACGTTTTGCCCGAAAGGTTTTTAAACTTAAAATTGTGTTTTACAGACATGGAATGAACATTGTGATATCTCCTGAATGAAACTGTTTGCAGAGGAAATGATCCTCACATCAAGTGGCACTCCTGGTAGGGTGTACTTGAGCGTGCTCCTGATGCACTGATAAATCTACCACACATAAGGCTGGGCCATTAGAGCCAGCTACCATCTGCTGTAAGTGAGCAGAGAGCATCTGCGAAACCACTGGAGTTACACCAAAGCACATGACTGAACATTAGCGTGCACATTGAGACAGACGTAACGACACAAGGAAAGAGCTCGCTGTCCATGTGTGTGGATGCATTCGCAATTGTTTCAATGTGTGTGTCTTTCCACAAAGTTATCGATCAAGACGTAAAGTGAGTGGCTAATCAGGGGCTGATGGTGATGTTTTATGTATCCTACATCCATAAAGGCTTGTTCTACAAGACATACACACAGAGAGACATACACACATACACACTCACACTGTAACACCACTCAACAGAACAGGAACTTTATTGATTTACGCATAATTGGCCTGAGGCCCTTCTTGAGGAGAGAAATATGCATGGCAAGGGATCGTGATGTCAATAAGTGGTGTGCTTGTGTGCGTGGTGTAACTGTACGCTAAGAGCCTGTTAAGACATGTCAGTCGCTGTAAAAACAGAAAACACACACACATGCACAATTGCTCCTGGGAGCTGGCCCATGATTTAGCTGCTTCATTACCATGTCGGCAGCTAAAATTAACCTTTCTGTTGGACTGTTAACCTTGCGTGTGGGTGCACATGTATGTGTTTGAGCACACGCATGATTCGGCAAGTGGCTTTCGTCAAACTGAATGTGTCATAGTGTTAAGTACATTTCAGTGGATTAACAAGCTGATACAATAAATGGATACATGATACGCAAAGAATACAGGACAGCACATTTTAATCCCATCGATCAGTAGACCAGGAACTGTCTCATATGACACAACACACACTAACAAACTAATACTCACACAAGCTAATATACCTTTTGAAGTCTGCCAAAGTTTTTTGTTCTTCTCTGATTTGCAAGTTCAGTGGATAGAAGACTGGTTGCTGTCCAGTAAAAGCAGGGCATAATATTTGTGAGAAAAAAATAATAAATTAATGGAGGAATGCAATTTTTTGTCATTGGTACACAGTTGAGCTGCCCATTTATAACAGTCTTGGGCCTCATGCGTTAACATTTTCAGATATTTATCCTAAATCAGTATTTTTTTAAGTGGTACTTGCTCTTTCAGAGTTTAAACAATTTTAAACAATAGTGTTTGAATTCTTGCTGTCAGAAGTATCAAAAGCATACCTTTACCAAATAAAATTTAAAATACTAGAGGGTTTGTGCGGATCCTTAAAGAGTCTTAAAAGGCATTGAATTTCGTAATCTAAAAGTAAGGCCTTACCTGGTACTAAAATATCGATGTAAATCAGTCTTCATAAGTCTCAAAAATGCCAAGATGTGGGAAGCAGGATATTTTTTTCTAATGTTGCATAGTAAAATCTCAAAGTAATTGGCAACTTAAAAAAACAACAACAAAAAAGTGCATTCATGTCAAAAAGTCATGTTTTGTTGTTGTTACAATAAATATTGGGCCAAATTGTCCCTAACCCTAATTTTTGTAGGTTCATTTTTTTTCTTAAATTTTGGTTATCGTAAAACTGGTCTTAGATTTCATTCCAGCTAGCATTAGAAAAAAGTCTTAAATCCCACCTGCCTTAAGCTGTAGGGACCCTGTATTATTGCAGTTGTCAGTTCACTATTAATGCAGAACTTAGCCATGATAGGAATAATGAATAAATGGTTTGACATTAACTTTTAACATTAACTTGACATTAACATTTTGCTAAAGAATTGTGTGATTTTAAGGTTCAGTGTTCATTTATTGTCATTCAGAGCATGTGTACACATGAAGAGAACAAAACTAGTCACTCAGGCCCCACAGTGTACAAAAGAGTTACAAAATACTAAATAACTTACTGAATAAATAAATAAAACAAAAAATAACTAAATACCTGAGATTAATGTCTTAAAAACAGGAGCAGACAGTGTTCCTCTGGACAACAATTTTTCATTATGCTGTTGGAGTGTTACGATGCATTCTGTAATAATACTCATGAATGTCCATTTGTTCTTAATAGACAATTTCAGATATAAGAAAATGAGCAAATGTTTATACTTGCTACTTAATAAATCTGTTCATACAGAGAGTTTTTGCATGAGACCCACTCAGTGTCTCGTTCACTTTGAACTTTTTACTCAAATCACACAGACATGAAAGTCCAGCAGGAAGAACATTTAGTCAAATTTCTACTGTTAAAGCGAAATTATCATCATTAATGTTGACAATATTGACAAATAAGAACCAGAGTAATCTTGAAAAAGAAAAATCCTTCTTGGTGAAGTGAGTTACACACTTTCCTGTTCACTGATGTCCAGCCATCACAGGTGACAATAGCTCTACTAGGGTGAGTGAATCAGGTATAATAACTTCAGTAACACTCAAGTCACACAGTCAGATCTCACCCAGGAACCCTCCAGTTCACTAAGGTCAGTCCAGCTTGATCAAACCTCAAAACCAGCAGAGCGTGGTCCATTTTGCCAGGAAACCTGGCTTGCCCCCTGATACAGTGAGAGGCTTGTGGTGCCTCATGTACAGATACTAAGGGGTTTAGTTGCTCACAAGATAAAGGTCGACCACAGATAGAGAAACAATGCCACAATAATTTCTCTACTATAAATCTGTATACAGTACTCAGAACATCAGTAGAGCAGCAGACAACTATTTACCATGTAAAGATATAGTGGAGAAATGGCATCCAACCCCCCCCCCTGTCAGCACTGTTTGTTGCTGTTGTTAAAACAGCTTACTGGGTTAGCACTGTTTACTCTGTTAGCACTGTTAGCTGCTAGCTGCTGGCTCAGCCACCTCCATGTTGAGAGCCATGTGCAGACAATCCCGGCTCAGACTTGGGATCATCTCAATGTCAGAAACAGCTCCTTTTATCTTGAAGCAGCTACATTTTTGCATTATTGTCTACCTGCCTACTACTACTCTGCCCCTAACGCATGCACGCGTGTGCACGTGCACACACACACACACACACAAACAAACACACACATTCAGACTGTGGCTGAACAAAAAAATGTTTTCTTATACAGCATAGCTGTACACCGTTGTTTAAAACAAAGTGCGTGTGCATGTGTGTGTGTGTGTCAGTGTTCTAAATGTCACCATAGCTCAATTTCAATAGACTGGTAAGCTATCGATTGGCAGTAATTTATGGTTTGATGTGCCAAGATGAGCCGCCTAAGACAAGCTGTCCACTTCCCTTTTAAGAGCTCTATTAGAACTCACACTAAAGATGGTCCGCTTGCATGTCACTGAGAGCTAATTTACTCCTACCACAGACCATTTAGACCATTACTGAAACACACACACAGAAACACAACGATGGAATGACACTTAATGCACACACATCTTACCCATCTCCACACCAGTCCATCACTTGCTATGTTTCTCTCTCCATTCCTATATATCTCCTCTCACCATATCAGCCAGTCTCAGGCTGATTTATTTATTATACATGTTGAAGCTGCAGCTCAAATAGCGCCCAGTATGTTTCAAAGGGACATTTAATTTAACATCTAAGTGAAAGAAGGAAATTAAATTGACCCTCTGTTAAATGAAAATTGGACATTTTTGCAGTTTAGACATATAGTACAGTACGTATGAGAGAAATGAGCTTAAGACATGTTTTGACTGAGGGGAAAAAAACATGAAAATGACAAAAGCATTTTATTACAACTACACCATGAGAATGTTTTTGAGAGCACTGTTATACAATTAGGGTGGCAGTTAACTAATCCACATATGAAAAACTGATAAAAAAAGTTCTTATTTGCATTGAGGTAGCATACAGTCTCATTTTCTTCCTTTTCGTCCTCAGCTCCAACAGGACTGTCTCCGCCTCAGTTACATCCAGTAAATGAAACCACCATTCAGATAGACTGGGACCCCCCAGTTCAACTCAATGGACCACCACCACTATATCAGGTCTGTAAGAGTATTTAAATGCATTAAATTAACTAGCCTATAATTTCCTTTTGCTCTACAAAGGGTAAACTGCCTCATGTCGTTACTGGGTGAGGAATTGTTTCTATTGGTGCTTCAATTTTTTCTCACCTCTTTGACCTGCAGTGAGATGATTGCTTGATTGAATATAAATGAGAATTATGTTGCTGTATTACCTGTTGGTCAACTTAAATGTTGAGAGTGAAACACATTTTATTAATGTGTTGAGCTGTCTGTCTGTCCTGGAAGAGTGATCCCTCCTAAGTCGCTCTTCCTTAGGTTTCTACCTTTTTTTTTTTTTTACTCCTGTTATAGGTTTTTTTGGGGGGGAGTTTTCCTTAGACAGTGTGAGGATCTAAGGACAGAGGGATGTGGTATGCTGTAAAGCCCTCTGAGGCAGACTGTGTTTTGTGAATTCTAAATTTATAAATAAAATTGAACTGAATTGATATGAGAAATTGTGATCAGGAAGTGAGCGCCGTACTGCATCCTGTACAGTAAAAACAGAGGCTGAGATAACTAAGATCATACAGTAAACCTAAGTAGGTCAGCTCAAATACAAACCGAGAGGTATATATATATTATATATTTCTTACCTGAAAATGTTTTCAGGAGCACGTTTGAGCTTACCATTCAACTAGAACACGAGATTGTTTCTTGCTTACCAGCCACCATTGTTTCACACGTATGAGTTCACATTACATCATACACCGGCGGGAGCTTTTATTGGTCCAGTGCAGTGCAGTGCATTCTGGTAGTTGTAGGTTTTCTACCTCTTGAGCAAAAGCATCCTTTTTTTTAGTTTCAAAAGTATTTGCATCTTTCTACTGCATAGACATCGTAGTCTTATTAAAAGGCTATCTTTCCAGCAGTGAAATGCCTCTTAAACACCAGCATGTTAACGTTGTCACTGAGGGCATGTTAGTACGCTGCAGTTAGCATTTGGCTCAAAGCACAGCCTCTTAGTGCCACTAGCCTGGCTGTAGACTCATACTGTTGTGTCCCTGCACTTGGAGAATATATTATTTATTGGGATTCTGAATGAAAAATTCAGGTAACAAGTGTATGATTTTCATAGATTTTCATATTAAAGCTTTTGATTACATGCTAAACCAAACTAACCACAATTCATAGCTGTAGCTATAATTAATATTAATATTGTTTTTTAGGTGGAGAGAACAGACGTCTCTCTTTCTGACCCACAAAGTCCTGTTGTCAGAGGAACTAGATTCCCTGGAAACAGTTACTACCAGTTTCCCAGTGATACCCTTCCTGTCAACACCGACTTTACAGGTAAGCGCGTATATCTGCTTATATTCAGATGTCTTTGTATCAGAAAATGGACAGCATGTCTCTCTACCTTGCTATATACTGTACATGCAAGTATATGTGCACATGCATACATACGTGCTGTGTTTGTTGGTATATTTTTGTGTTGTTCACTGATCGCACTGCACTCTCAGTCTCCCAGTGACATTCCTTTAGAATGACTTCCCCAGTCATCTTAAAGGACAATTATCTTTCTGTTTACCAGCATCATTAGAGGGTTGAGCTGCACAGCCAAACATGTTCTGCTTCATCTGAGAACATCACCCAGTCTGACGCTCATAATTAATGACTGCTGATACTAATCAGTGGGATTTGAGCGGGCAAAGCTCTTCGATGCCACTTGAGATTACTTCACTGTCCTGCACAAACCTTGTAACACCAGTTGTGTCTCTCTATGTGTACATAATGTTTAAATTTGGATTATAGATAAAAACCTTTCCGAGCCATGTTGTATGATAAAATGTAAAAGATGTATTAATATCTGTTGGCAAATCAGTTTTCTTAAACTGGTGACAAATTCCTGACTTTGTGCTCTTAAAAGTTTTCATCTGTAGTCCTTCTGCGACTGTAATTGAGTCAACAAAGCTCTCTGTGTTGGCCACATAATCTTGTTCCATCTAAAATACCCAAACATGTTTGCCACCCACAAAATGGGGATCCATGTACTGTTCGTTTTACATCTGAATTGTAAGGAGCTTACAGCCTAAACAGAATGTCAGTGCCCAACTACTGACGAGAGCCACAGGATCTGAGTGTGACCTTTTAGTGGCCTTTGAGATGAACAGGTAGCATTTTTTTTACTGCTTCTGAGTGGTTAATACAAAATACAGTTTTTGTAAATGTCCTTTAAAGGTCACAGAGAAAGCGAGAAAAAGTAAAAGTAGTGTATGTGAAGAGGTAAGCCACCCAACCATTCTACTTAGACATACAAACCTTGTATTACATTGAAGTTCAACAGAAACGTCTTTATTTTTAAATGCAGATAAAGATGACACAAAATATCATTTAATGGTTGAAACATGGTTCACCATTAACCACCCCAAGCAGAAAAACTCTGTTCTTCCCTACCTTTTTCATCCATTTATTTATTTCCTGTCTCTTAAACCTATTCCTACTATAGCTCCTTGACACTCTCACACACACAGACACACATACACACATACACACTACAAACACACACACCAGACCACGACCCAAGATTTTTGTTTTAATGATATCACATCTCTGACCTCCGCTTTGTGTTTTATAATCTTTCTTGAGCCGCATGGTTAGATAGTATACTGTTGTCTAGTGCAAATCTGGTTAAATGTTAAGAAACCTAATCAACTGGCACACCCAGTAGCTCAGTTAGTAGTACAGAGGCTGTGTCCTCACCGCAGCGGCTGCGGGTTTGACTCCATCCTCAGCTATGTCGGCAGTCCTCAAACCATCGCCCATCAAAGGCCAAAAAAGCCCCAAAAAAAGAAAGAAACTCAAACAGATGTCTTAGCTCTTATTCTTCATGTTTGCTTATGGTTCCTGTTTTTTGTTCATTGCTTTCTCCAAACACTGTGTTTTTATCCCAAATCAAAAATTTGCTGATTTTTGATATTATCCATGCCCCTTCAGCACAAAGGTAAATAGATTTCTCTAAATACTGCTGGCAAATTGATGATGATGTTTGCTATTGAGGAGTGCCTCTCATCTCCTCCACTCTCCTCCTTCATAAAGGGTAATGGATCAGACAATCACTTTCAGACCGGATCTATTCTGGACCATGAATGTGTCGGCAGTCCTCAAACCATCGCCCTTTTACAACCATCAATACTAATAGCATCATCTACAGACAATTATTCCCATCGAAGCGCATGGAACAGCGAACAAATCAAAGCCAAATTGGATTATGAATGTAATGCAGTGTAATGCCCCCTTGAGAGTCAATTGATCACAGAGGAGAGACTCGTCAATCGTTGATGTCTTATGGAAACCTAGTAACTCCAACATTGACAACAGTAACATTTCTGTATGAGTTAAATCTTTGTATAGTCTTTGTTGTTCAGTTTCATAATACTAGATGCCATAATATTCCATTCATGAAACATCACAACATTTGGATTATAAATTACTTAGAAACTAGGTTATTTCAAGTCTTCAGAAAACTTTTCTTTACCTTTATGTTTGGGTTTTTTTTCAATGGCAGTATTATTGCTTCAGAAGATCCTGATCATGTTTTATCCATTAAAAATTATACACCATTCTATAAGTATAAAAATCCAAAAAATTTTCATTTGACCTCTCACTAAAGAGGTTCACATTTTACAAACACATGAATTGAGGGCACATCTTTGAGCAGCACCAATATTTTGTATCTTAAATCTTTATTAAAAATCCAGATTGTCTACCATGTAAAGTGGCGCAATATTTGACCTTTCACCCATAATTTTATGGCCACTTTACTAAAATTATTTTCGCCAAATGGTTGTTTTCCACATGCAATTATTGTGATAAAGGCAAATGTTTCCATAAGGATAAGTCTGCCCTCATGTGATTAACGATGCTTCTTAATGCTGAATGAATTTAAGGTACTTGAGGTCAATATTTACCACACTGAATCTTACTTTAGATAAAACAGGATTATAACCATATGCAATCATGCTGTGATATGAATACCCTGTAAGTGCTTGTTTCCATAAATGCAAGTTAGTCAATTCATCTTATCTGTAATGCCTCTCTATCTAAAGCGCTGCAATGTGACTTCCTGCTCTCCTTGTTCATCTTTGAATTAAGGATACTGGTTCTAAACAGATTATAAAATCCTCTCTCTTCATCGGTAATTCTTCGGTATTTGAGCCTGAAATGGGCTGATTGGAAAGAGGATGATGGCCTGCTCATATTTTCCACTAATCCAGATGTATTTCTACAACCCACATTAAATGAAGAGAGATGAAATGTCATAAACATAGTTTAGAGGAAAAAAGAAAGAAGAAAAAAAATGAATGCAGGAACAAATAGACTTGGATAATTTCCAGACATGTCTAATACAGTACATTGCTGCAGCACCACTGCAGCAACTGAGCAGGAAAGAGGGAAATGTTAAATGATACAAATTATTTTTCCTTAATTAATATGATTGATTGCCAGGCATTGACGTTGAGAGGAGAGGGGGAGAAATGTGTGAAGGGAAAGTTTGCACAGACATCATTAGTTTTTCCCCATTTAAAGATTAATCAGAAGAGGCTGGGCTCTTTAATTCTGTCATTTGTATATTTAATGGGCTGCTGCAGAATCTATGGGTGTAATTAGCTAGCTGCCGCGCTCTCATTAATACGCCAGGCTCTGATTAATGCCAGCACAGAGCTAACATGACTGGAGTTATTCAGGTTATGTTGTGTAGATGATTGCACACAACCTCCACTGTTTACTGAGACAGAGAGAGGAGAAACAATACAATAACAGATGAAACAATACTACCTAATAAATAAGTCCATACTTAAAACTGTAAGTAGCTTAACTTGTTAATGTTATATATTGTGGAATATAACAAAATTCTCTATGTTCGCTTAGGCACACAGAGAAGGGGACAATGCATTAATTATACACAATAAACTCCATTTAAAACAGTCCTAATAATTTTTAATTTATGAAAGACTTAATTCAAACAATATAATTCTCTCACTTAACAACTCTGGGGTTGATGGTGTGAGTATAATTGGCTTTATGTACTTGTAGGTCATAAAATGTTCTTTACAGTACATTAAGTAATAGATCACTCATGAAAGAAACTTTTAGATTTCGACACAACAGCACTGTGAACATAACACAGGTTATGTTTATTGTCTCAAGTCTCTGAAAACATTCCTTTTTCGTACTCTTTATATCCTGGTCAGAAATGAATCTGGGCTGATGTGATGTTTCGCACTGCTTGTACTGGCTTTAAAATGCTACTTTTGCTCACCTCTGAGAGCAGCTGCTCCTCTCATCTATTGCTCTGATCAACTCTGACCGGATCAACAGATCAGTTATCCACCTGTGACTTCTCAAACTGCTGTTGAGGAAAAAGGAAGCTCAAGGGGAGACCCACCTGCGCTGTGTTCGTATATCCACAAAAATGTTCAAATTTAGAAAGAAGATACAAGGGGAAAAAGGGGACACACACACATGCCCTAGTAATTTGTTCCTTCTTTTTTTTAAGGGTTTTTTTGGCATTTTTGCCTTCATTAGATAGGACAGGAGATTGCTAGTGGAAGAGAGGGGATGACATACAGCAAAGGGCGGCAAGATGGAATCGAACCTGTGGCTGCTGCAGCATGGACACTGCCTTCATATATGGGGCGCCTGCTTTATCCACTGAACCACCTGACACCCCGAATTTGTTCCTTCTTGATTTTGGAAAGTGTTAGACCACCCAGGGGGAGCCAATTATGTGGCATTTTGATGAAGTTTGTTACACAGCACATCAAATTAAAATACAGTTACCTCGTAAGTTGTCTTTGCTTTTAGTCAGTATTTGGCAACTGTTTAACATTGGGAATTTACATGTGTAGTCCTTGTGAAGGCCTGTTGTGGAAAGAAGTTTGTGTGTACTGAGCATTTGTTTCTGTTAGGCTTCGGTGTACACTCTCAGGTGAACAAGTGCATGCTGGTGTTGATGTGCATGATGTCTGTGATTTCACTGTGCAAGTGTTCTTGTGTGAACGTGTGTGTGTGTCCATGTACTCTCTATGTGCAGTAGAGACACCTGTCAGGATCTGTGCTCAGGTTTGTCTGTTGATGGCTCCAAAGTGGTTGTCAGTGTGAAGTAGCACAAGTCCTGTGGGGAAATCTGAAGGAAGTAATGCTGAGCATGGGCAGTGTCATTTAGATGCTGTACATTTGGGCCAAACACTGTAGCCAAGCATGTGTTGACAGTGTGTCCCTCCCTATCGATAGACTCACACAGACATGCTGTGCATAATATGCAAACATCAACAGTTGTCTATTGTTACCTTGCATGGATCTCTTCCAAGTGTTATTATGAAAACAAAATTCTCAATTATTTGTAAAACAAAGATCAATACAGAACATGCTGTATACATTCATACAGATTCATTAGTAGTCACATTGACCTCTCTGCTAGGTCAGAGGAACTAGCTCAACAACCCTGAAAAGCATTTCTACTCTTGGCAACTGTGGCGCTTGGATTATGCCCCTTGAATATAGTCAAAGTGGTTTCTTTAACACAGCATTACTTGAGGAAACTCTCATGCTAGAGTACAAGGTCCATTTTAAGACTAGGTATGGGTTGATAACACTTTTTGTTAAGCTCCGATACCTATATGATACAGCAACCGTGAGTTTTTCCTGATACCAGTACCAAAAACTCTAACACTCTACTACAGCTCTGCTAACAAGTCAGCTGTTAATAATGCAACTGTGTTGATATGCTTTGCTTAATTTAGCCATCTGATAATATCATTCTCAAACTTTGAAACAAATATTCTGCTCCCCTACATAGCTCACAACATAACTCAGTAATACAATGCGGCTGCTGCAGTAATAGCATCTCACAGTATAAAATGTAGGGTAAAACACAGTATGGTAAACATCTTAAAGCACTCAAAACCGAAAGTCTGAGCTGTCCTTAAACCTGATATCAAGCTGACTGATTAAAGAAAAATAATCTAAGGGTAGACTCCACAAGTCTGCTCCTGCTGCTCTTCACATGGCACATGCTGCTCATCTGTGTTACTCATCATGTGACAAGTTTAGTTAAGCACTTAAGTAATAATTTAGGCGAATGGATCACATCAGATTATAATTACATTTTTCCCTAATATCTGATCAAGTGATTTTGGCCAGTTTGCACCGATACCAATTCTGACTAGCAGATTGGCACATCTCTACTTAAGAAAGGGCGAAAAGCACGACATTTCTTTATATACAAAAATATATTATGATTTACTGTTTAAGGACCTTTGCACACAGTTGTTTTGTAGTGTATTATGGACTGTTGTGCTGAAGAGGCAGGAATAATAGCTATGCTGCTTTCACTGTCAAATCCTTTGAGCGTGTGTGTTCAGGTCCCATGGGCCTGTCCCCTGTGCACAGGACTGGTTGTGAGTGTGTATGTGTGTCATAGAATATGTACCTCCCGTGTCCACGTCACTACAGAAAGCACAGTATGATGCTATCTCCAGTCTGTTTTACAATGAACAACTGTTTACACCATAATTACAGCGAAAAATGGGACAGTAGGGTACATGGGAAGAGGCATTGTTGGCAGTGAAAGAAAAAATTGAAAATGCAAGGAGAGAAAACATTCAGATGAGGCAATAGATGGAGAATGAGAGAGGGAAAGGTCGAGAAAAAGAGGAGGAAGGTTAAAAGCACAGGGAATAAAGAAAGAAAGGCATAAGAGATCAGGAGAGTATGACACGAAGGGAAGGTTAAAGGGGGATAATGTAATGTCAGGTATCTGTCATGACTTCACTCATCTTTGTGGTGACAAGGTCATGAATGTAAATGACAGATGCCTGCTTGATGTACAGAATGCAAGTTCAATGTAAAGAACATCTTTGTCTTGTCTTACCTGTATACTGTCACCACAGTTATTGTACATTTATTTCCACATAGCCTTCTTTATACGCCAAGTGAAAAGCTATTCATTTCGTGTACTATTTGTAATCAATGCATGTGTGCACTGCCCAAATGGGACCATTAAATGAAGACACTTTTATATTCTGCCTACATTTAAGGGGCTTTTCACTCGTATTTTTGCAAGGAAAATGTGACAATTCATCCCAATGTCATTGTTTCACATTTACAGTATCCTCAGTTTATCTTCTAAATCATGCGTATCCTAGACTGAGATGGGAATGGCAAACCTGTAATGCCTTATAAGCCACAACTTAGTATAAGATGATATTAGGCAAAAGTAAAAAGAATCATTCTTAAGGCCTATTTGGATTGGATTTATTTATGCAAGGGAGCTGGAGTGATTTTAACATCACCTATGTTGGTCAGCAATTTTAATCCCGTCTACAACATATATGTGATGACGTCATTTTTGGCAAGCACAACCTTGCGCTAAGGACTCTAAGGCGAGCATTACCCTATTTTAGTAAATCAGAGTGCTTGTTGACGCATTTTCAAAAACAACCAAGATGGTTGCGGCTGTTGTAGAACTTTCCGTTAAAGCACTATTTTCGATTTCTGATGGCAAAAACAGCAACACATATTAATGCTACACCATCAATGCTCATCTCTGCATGCTGTAGTCTATTCACATTTGTTTGTGGTTCAGCACTACGTGACATGTTCCATTACTCTGATCGGTTGTTGGTCTATTCAATTATGTCCAGAGGCATTTAAACAAAAATAAACTCAGAGGTTCATGCTAACACCAATATTTAGGGCTATTTGGTTACCAATGACAATAGAAAAAAAACAAAGATATCAGGAGAGAAATTGCTCATCAGAAGGAATGTTTTTTTGACTACATATTTGTTTACATTTTGGTAAAGTGGCTATGTTAAAAGTATGCAGAATTAGCTATTAGCAGCTTCTGGTTGCAGTGTACCCAGGGATTTTCACCCAGCTATCACTTTGACACTGAGATTCTGAAGTTCTGAAGCTCTCTTTTTATGATTTCTAAGTGGATTTATGTCCATTCACAATGGATATCTCAGATAGTGATTTGACATAAGTTATGACTTAGAGAGAGAGTATAATTTTTGACTCAAATTTACCTTACACAGTGTCTGTGTCTCACATCTCTCCCTCCACGCTCCCTTGCAGAGGCTTCAGCCTTTCTCTTTTGGCTTTGTCCTGTGGACAAATGTTCATGCTTATTAGAAACCATATCCTGTAATTTCCCAATGGTTAAATGCCATCTGAATGAGGAGTGAAATGATTAAGTAGCACCAAAAACATTTCATTCTCCACCTCTCCCAATATCTGACTGGGGCTTTAGATCCTGATGTGTACGATGCGCATACATTGAAATTTGCATCCATAGTATAAGTTAGGATCAATCCTCATCTCCATCACCACTTTTTATGAAGAAGTCCTTAAAAGGAAAAAATATGGACCTCTGAGCCAAGTAACTGCTGCTAGGACTGTTGCCAGTACTCACTGTGATACTGCTGGTAGACCTGCAGGCTGTATATTGAGAAGAGCTGGCAGGATCCCCTCAAAATTGGAAACTTTTTTCAATGAAATTTTTTATTGAGCATATACAAAGAGTTGCACATACTATACAGCAGCCTGTGATAAACTTGACATGTTGGTGATATAAATAAGACTGACTGGACAAGTGCAAATCGTTAAGTTCTGCTTTGATTTCCCAGTTAGCATAACAGTAGGTCCAGTTACACTTAGACACAACTGAAAAGGTACTTTATTTCAAATGGTGTGAAATTCTTACACTCTGAAATGGATAATCTGTATTCATCTTGAGCGTGCCGTGTTACTGTTTGACTTCTCTCCATGTTAAGTGAATTCACACACTAATTATTTTGCAAACACCGGCTTCTGATGAACCCTGGACTCCCTACATTCTACTCCTCAGATCTTCCCACACTTCTGTTCCCTTCAGAGACGGACAGAGCCGAGGAAATGCACACGTAAAATCGCATGCTCTCTGTCGCTGTGTGGATCTAGTAGTGGATTAAGATCCAATCTCTGATCCATAGTAACATGACAAGACAGCACGCTGGAAGAATTCTGTGCTGCTCTGTGTGATTGTGTGTGTGTGTGTGTGTGTGTGTGTGTGTGTGTGTGTGTGTGTGTGTGTGTGTGTGTGTGTGTGTGTGTGTGTGTGTGTGTGTGTGTGTGTGTTAAAGGGAAACCCACAAGGTTCCCACATTGCTGAGCTTTGATTCACAGTGTGTGTTACCATACGCTGTGTAGGAATGGTACAGTAGATATAATTTTTTGGTCAGTCACTGCTCTGCACAATAAGCTTTATTGTTTTGGGGAATAATATAATTTGGCCTCTTTTGACTAATACAGAACTAGGTTATGTTTAACATTACATATGTTACTTTACATGTGTACCTGGCCTAAATATTTGAAGAGAGAAGTAGGCCTTGCGTGGAGAAAAGTTAAACGAGTCCAACCTGAGCCTGATGGGTTTTTTTGTTTGTTTTTTTGTTTTTTTAATGGGCTTGCAAACCCCTAGTTCTGCCCCCTGTATCTTAGTGTTGTGCATGTAGTGTTTTTATGGTTTGCCATTCAGTTCTTATGGATTTGAACAAAGTTTAGAGGGAGAAGGAAGAAGCGTACAAATATCATCTTTGGGTTGATAAGAGTAAAAAATCTCTATCTGCAGTTTGTATGACTTGTTTTCTCACACACTAAAAGCGACCAGAAAATTAAAGACCCTGTTCATGCATAAGTGGTCCGTCTTTTTAGCTAAGATGGTTAATGTTATGTTCTGTATGACATCTATATTGCCAGATGTTAGACTGGGATGCTAAAGGTCCCTTTTTGAGTTAGGCCATTGGGTCCAGCAGAGTTCAAAATGTTTAAATACTCTTTTAAGTATAAAATTTGTATTGAAATAATTGTTTAGCCTGTGTTAAATGAATTTATGAGAGCAAATTACTTGAAATTAAATCTTTTCCTCTCTCGCTGTTACTATGTTTCAGGCGTTGCGTTGACTTTCAAAACTCGGTCCCCAGATGGCCTGCTGCTCTGTGCCTTCTCTCCAGGAAATCAGGAAGAGTTCCTGGCTATTCAGCTCAGAGATGGACAGCCTTACTTCCTGTTTGACCCACAGGTATGTCAGTGTTTAGGTGTGAGTTATTTATTGGGTTTCCTTTGCACTTGTTAAGAATTTGAGTCCGAAGAACTGAATTAGAACTTTGTTATTGAACAAACGTTTTATTCCAATATTCATGTAAAAGAAATAAACTACACATTAGTAATGAAAATAAGTGTGCCACCGGCTGCATCTGGCTTGACCACAGCATTATACGGTGCTGCTGTTGCATTCTGGTTCTCTGTCTTGTCTGTCTGTGTGCTGACAGTGTTCTCTTTTCACACCACAGTATTATTGCTTATAAATTTGTTTTTCACTACATACAGAAATGGACAAATGGTGAGAGAGCATGTGAAAACTCAGTATGGTCAATTCATGAGAGTGGGCAGCTGTACCAAGTGCATGTAGATGTAAGAATTACGTAAATTACTCAAATGTTATGTGCACTATATGTGCACATGCTTGTGGTACTTAAAGCCCAGTATTTTCAAAAAAGACATGCCAACATACCATCAACAGGCTGATTGGAATCGGGTGTAAGCTTTGCGCGTTTTACAAAGTAGCAACAAAGCAAACAGGTGGGTCAGGAAGATGTCAGCAATAAATAAAGTTAGTATTTTTAAAAAAATGTTGTTTTTTTCAATTATTTTAATTTAGTTTGAGTGTTACTCTTTTTATTGTATTGTTGAGGGACTTGCAGCTTTTGTCTGCTTCCACTTTTTTGCAAGCATCTTCAGCTTGACTTCCATTAAACAAAAACACCTGTAATTTGCAGCAAGTGTACATACGTTTACAGCACTCCATCTGACAGGATATCTCAAAATGTATTTATTTTCAAGTTTACTGCTTTTCTTAGTAGCAATCTGACCAGTTTTGTTATACCACGTCATTCATCTTTTTGTAATCAATATTTCCTCATTTGTTTTAGTCTCATACAGTACTTTATTATTTCATTCTTCTCATTTTACTTACTTGCTCACCTTCACCTGTCTTTTTCTCTTTTTTATTCTGATCCACCTCTCTCTTACTCCTGCTCTTGCTCTCTCTGTCTCTCTCTCATTTTCTCTCACTTGCTCTCATCTAATAAATGTGATCTGTAGCCCCTCATTGGTTTCTGTCAGGGAGACAGGGAGAGGGGAAAAAACTTTGAAAGTGTGTCAACGTTTGAATTGGACTGCAATTAACTCATTCCCTGCAGTCACCACGCGTGAATACCAATTGCAAGCTAATTAAGCTTTGCACCCTTGCACACACACACACACACACACACACACACACATATATACACAGCCCTACTTCCCTTATCCATCCATACAGACACATGTAGAGGGGTTAAAGAGTCAACGACTTAGATGATGAAAGTGATGATGGGAGATGATTACACATTCTTCCATGAGGCCACCAACTAATTATACACTCAAACAAACACACACATACACACTTAGATTTTCCTTTCTCATCACAATCCAATACACGTCATCAAAAAGCCCTCATCAAAATTTAACCATGGAATGTGTCTGTGTGTGCAGAGGAGTGTATGTCACTGAATAGATCCTTGTTGACTTGCAGAGTTAATGTGTGTGTCTGTGGTTATGTGTACTGCTAGATGTGTGATGGAGCGTATGTGTCTTCTCCAACTGGGTTGATTCCTTTGTTTAGACTAGTTTGGGGTAATTAACAGTGGGAGTGGTGTCACGGCTTATTAGTGTTCCCCTAGATACATATAGCTGGGCCCATTACTTCCCCCTATTAGCCTGTTGAGCTAGCCTAATGGGATTACCAGCGCAGGGGGGAGGGGGAGGGGGTAATTTAGCATGACATGGGAAAGTGATATGCTCATAAATATGTGCACGTGAGCTGCCACACACACACACACACACACACACACACACACACACACACACACACACACACACACACACACTCACACACACACACAGAAAGTACACTGAAGCACATTTGACACTCAGGCACAATTCCCATCACACATTAGAAGAGTTGGACCAAAGCATGGGAGGTATCTTACCGTCACAAACTATTTAACACACACACACACACACACACACACACACACACACACAAAAAGTTCACCCTCTATTGATGCAGGCGAGTAATGTCTTATGGACCACTGGCTGTCTCACTACAGAGGTGTATGTAGCTACTGGTAACTACAATATCTGTCACAGGTTGTAATGCTGCAATAAACGTGTACCTCTAATCACTGACTTGCTAGTTAATTGTCACTATCTGTTAAATACACTTGCATGCACACTGTCAAGTGGCAAACACAAAGAATGTATTTTATTCTACCAGCCATGCATCTTGGTTATCTCTTAGCTCCATAACACTTGTGGCTCTAAGTGGAATCTAGAAAGCTGTATATTTACAGTCCTCTACCGTTTGGGGAAGACAACATTGTAATCTTCAACAACAGATGCTAAACATATATACTACAAATTATTTAAAAAAATAGTAACTAGACTCTATCCACTTCATGGTGCCCCTAAATGTGCATTTACTCTAGTAAGACCCACAATCTGGTACTGCCCTTTAGGAGGCTACACCTCTATCATTCCATTATTAAAGGGATTCCTGTTCATCCCTTGCCCACTTATGAAAACACACACAAAGCTTTATTTTGACCGCTTCCATCTCTTATTCACCTAACAACAACACCAACAACAACAAAAGAAATAGATCCAGAATCCAGATCCATCTGGTTTATTGTCCAGTAGGTTTTTAAATACAAGGAATGTGCTTTGGTGTACTAGTGCATAATATCATCAAAAATATAATTAATTTAGTCAAAATGTTTTGCAAAAATCGAGAAACATATAGAATAAATTATGAAAAAATATAAGAAAATACTTAAACAATATTTGCAATTCATCTTATATTAAATGAAAGCCCTGTGCAGATTTTCAGAAGTGGTAGTTTTTGCAGGAATGTGCAAAATTGTCTAATGAGGAGATGTAAACAGTAGGAAGTATAAATAGAATATGAGTATGTGCAATTAGCATACGTGAACTCCAGCACCTTTCCTCTGATGTAATCATTTTAATGTATATGTTTCTAAACTTAAATTTGAAATGACTGGCAGTCACCTGCCTTTGCCAGGGTTGACCACATTGGTAAGTAGGGAAGGATCTCCATAAATGTTTGCATTCATTTGCAAAACTGCACAAACAAACACAGCCACACACTTGCACTCACACACATTTTTGTTCATTCTGTCTATCTCTTACTTGTATGTAGTGTAGTTCCACACACTAAAACACACACACACACACACACACACACACACACACACACACACTCACACTCACACTCACATAGATTTGCCCACATTCTGTATTGGACTGCCAAGTGTAGCTGGGAAAGCCACAGGCACTTTGGATAAGTGCTATTTATTTGATGTGTGTGTGGATGCGTCTGTTCAGCTGCTTCCAGTATCACATACTCTTTATGAAAGAGATTGGGCATTTGGGCCCTCTTACACAACAGCGGACACACACCTCAGTCAAGTGCTGCACACCTGAAGTGAATATGACAGAAATGACACCACTGTCACTGGTGTTTCTTTGTGTGCATGCATGTGTGTATGATAAAGTTGGTAAGAGCTGAGTGCTAGTTGCCTCCGTTAGTAGTGACTGTCCTAGGCAAGAAATTAAAGCTGGTGTGTGTTTGTGTGTGTGTGTGTGTGTGTGTGAGAGAGAGAGAGAGAGAGATAGAGAGAGGGAGAGGGAGACTCCTCCCATCTTGTCTTGTTAAGTAGAGCTGTCTAGCAATGGCAGTAAAGATGTCAGAGGCTGATATACTCTGGCATTCATACATTTATTGATCTCATCATTAAATCTTCATCACCGTGTGTGTATCTGTGTGTGGATATATGTTGTCAGTGTGTTTTTGAGTGAGTGTGCACGTGCACGTTACTCTTGTTTTACTACATTACTCTTTGCCCACTTGCTAAAAGCTGATCACAACAATGATGTCATACTTAATAGGTAGCAAAAAGCCCTGTAACAACACTTTGATGATTATTTGTGTATGTTCGTGTCGTTTTGAGGGTGGTGTGTGTATAATGTGTGTCAGCGATCCTTAACGTCTAACCTTGTTCGCGCAACAGAGGTGCAAACACGCAATCCTTTGAAATGTGACAAATTACGCATGTTTGATTGTGCTGCTATTTGAAAAGTCGTCTCTTTTGTGCCTGAGGTCGTAGATATACTTAAGTGATTTCTTTAATAGTTGCAAGACCTTATGGTCAGAGGATGTCTTCACAACATCATTAATGTATATGTGTTCAAATTGTTGTGGCTTTGTGTCTTCATTTGTTTGTGTGTGTAGGGCTCAGCAGTGGCTGTGAGAGTACAGGGTGATGGAGGGCGCCACTTCAATGATGGACAATGGCACAGCATCATAGCAACAAGGCGAGGGGCCGTGGGAACAATCATTGTAAACAATCAATACAGAGGTAACTCTTCTCATATTCATACTGACCACTGTGTGTATCTGCTCTGCGTGTAGAAGTGTATTTTTTGCTTGTCTATACATGCCAAGATGTGCACTTGTTCTTTGATGTGAATAGTGTGAGCATGATGTGTATGTATGTATGTACGTAAGTGTATTTGTGTTTCCGTGTATGTAAATCCCCCAGCTCCGCATGGAGGTATTAGCCAGGTCAATCCCAGCCATTCTGTGTCTGATTAGAAAAATACTGCTTCACACAAACAGAAACACATTTTGGTTCCTCAGTTGTTCTTCAATGTGTAATTAATTTTCTTTTTTTATGGTTAAATCTGGACAGAAACTCTATGAGCAAAACCCTTCCCTCACTGAGTCTAACCACTTTCTCTCTCTTTCATCTGTTTGTCTTTACTCCACCTTTTCCTCCTCTCTTATAAATAATATCATTCCCTCTTTCTCATCCCTTTTTTACTAAATGCTCTGATTCCACATTTACTCTTATCCTCCCTTAACGCCACACTTTTGCTTTTCCCTGTCACATTTATGTGTAACACCACTATCCTACCTCGACCACCACCACCAGGAAGTGCGTCAGCTTCTAGTGGCAGCACCATTATTGGTGAGAACACAGGGATGTTCATTGGAGGGCTGCCTGACGACTTTACTTTGCTAAGAGAGGATTCAGGTAGGTTCATCGTAGCCCAGTCTCTTAAATTATTATTATGTGTTCTTGTTAATAATTCTAACCTTTATAAAGATTTGATACACTGTGGTTGTGTGAACCAGCTTGGCTTTTTTATTTAGTTATATATACTTTATTTATTCTCCAAGGAGGATATCGTATGTTGCCAAAATTCCTTGCACTCTTTTCTATAAGACAGGTTAGTGCTACAGCCCTGGACTACATAAGAGTATCCTGTCCTCCTTAATTGTAATGTAGGAGGGAATATCAAGATTTTGAAGTCCCCTGGTTGAGGTCTGGTCTTATTACAACCAGACAACCTGAACTGTCTTCAGGAAATTTGCTATCATTCTCATGTTCAAGCATTTATACCTGGTATCTCGTAGACTGCCACTTAGTGGCAATCTCAAACTCAAAATTGTGAGTTTAAACTTAATAGTTAGACTGTTTTGAAGCATGGACTGAACAAATTTCCAAGTTATAGTTATGCTATTTATTCTCTCACCAGGTGATGCTCGGCTAGTGCGACAGGGTTTCTCTGGTTGCCTCAGAGACGTGAGTTTTAAGATGACTGACAGCCCCTCAGAGGAATGGAAATCTCTTGACTGGGCAAAAGCTACAAAGAAGGTGGCAGTGTATGAAAGCTGGGAGGGATGCCCTGTTCAAACTGTGGATGGAGCCCATTTTCTGGGTCATGGTAGGATCTTTTGTTGATAATATAAATGGTTAGGATGTTTTTTGTTATTTCACTTCACTACATTTCATTTGGTATTTTTTATTTTGCTTCTAGATTTTTATCTTATATCTTTTATCTTATTCTATTTAAAGTTACCATATTTTTTATTCTTCCTTTATGTTAATTGTTTTGCACCAAAAACACCATGTCAAATTCCTTGTATGTGTAAATGTACTTGGCAATAAAACCCAATTCTGATACTGATTCTGATGATACAGAGATGTATGCCCTTTAACAGTGAAATGATTGCATATATAGTAACGCAATACTTCATACTGTGATAAAGAAACATGAAAAATAAACAACAGGGCATTAGTTTGCTGAGACAGACTTTATGGAGTCTCTTATTTTCATTAGCGAGATGTGTTCAGATATACCTTTGAATGGATTTTTAGTGTCCCTAATACACTGGCAACACTGTATATCTTAATAAGATGCTTGCTGCTGATCTTGGTGATAATGAGGTTGTTGTTTCATGTTGATAAATATGATGATGATAGCTTAATTGGTCTCTGTGTGAAAGATCAGGTTCATCAGTGTACATTTCCTCCATTATTGCTTTATAAAAGGGCCTGCTCATCCAATCTTTTATTTGTCTGTCACTTTTGAATAGGTGAAAAAATATTTAACCATAAAGACATCCTAAATGTGGCTTAAGGTTTAGTTCAGAAAAAAAGAGTACAGAGCATTTAAGTGTTTCCCAATATAGCGAAAGAAGGGTCTTTCTTTAGGCTTCAGCCTCATAATGAATGGCATGTCGGTGGTAATTATTTACTCCTTGTTTCAGGGTATTTGGAGATGGACAGAGATGTATTCAGTGGAGGACAGGACTTTGACATTTCTGTGGATTTCAGAACAGACCAGCTCAATGCACTTATGCTCTTTTCATACAGTACAGAAACTGAAGACTACATGCTGGTAAGTAGCACAGATGCATTTGAAATTAATTCTGAAAATATTCAAATAAAACTTTAGTGTTACGCTTTAGTACAAAACTGGGACTCAGATGCGGAGAAAAGCACCGAACACCAATCACAGTTTATCAAATCAAAATCTTTACTGAAGAAAACAGGGGTCATACATTTGTAGGCAGATGGGGAAGGCAAAAAAGTACATTCAGGGAAATCACAAAAAGTAACAAAGTCCAAAATCCAAGCAGAGTCAAAGAACTGGGTAAGCAAACACAATGAAAGGCTGGAAAGCATGAACTCACTGTGGTGACAAAGACAATCTGGCAACTGAATGAAGGAAACACCGGGCATTAAATACAGGGTTGATTACTAACTGCAAACAGGTGGGTGAAACAAAACACAGGTGAAACACATGAAGCAATCAAAAAAGGAGAGAAAACTCAGGAAGTAAAAGTTGCACTAAACACAATGAGAACACATATCAAATTAAACAGGAAGTGGACTCAAACACATGGACAGAGACCTGACAGAATATCACACTTTAGAAATACATAACATAAGTAGGGCTGTCGAGAAAACCATTTTGGGGCTCCAGAGCTTCAGTAGAAATTAACAGCAAATAGTTGGAGCTCAGTTAGGAGGATTTCCAAATATGAGATTTCTATATATTAAAATAAGTAAATTCTTATTTTATTGTAAAGCTGCAAGCAGGGTATTGATTCGCTCAGCCCCTCCTTGATCTGCCCTCTGTGTTAATCATGACACTTTTGCTGCGGGAGTGTGAGCTGTCTCGGCACAGGAGACAGTTGGTGAGGGCTCGCCCTTGCACACACAGTGACATGGTTAGGTAACATCACACAGTGAAGATTACCCAGCAGTTATTAACAAATTTAACACACCATTTTAGTGTCAATTTGAAAGTGGTGTCAGCCGCTGATTAAGTGTTAGCTACTGCTGCGTAGTTGGGTATACATTGGCGCTTAGACTTGGCGCTGACTTAAACAACAGCAACAGCTGATTCTCAGGTGAGGTCCAGCCCAGACATTAATTTCAAATTTTTTGTTTATTGGTATTTATTTTTAGGTGGAGCTGGAAGGCGGTCTCCTGTCCTTCATTCTTGCCTCTGATGGTCACGTGACTGAACTGAGCATGTGGGTGGGGCTTAGCTACTGCGATGGAGACTGGAAACTGCTTTCGTTGGCAAAACGTGGCTCACTCATTTCTGCTGCAGTCGATGACTGGGCAGAGGAGATGAGAGGAGTGGGAGGAGCAGTGAGCCTTAGAGTTAATTCACCATTATACCTGGGGGGCGTGCCCATGGAGCTCATGCATCCTGCTCTGGTCAGCCGAAGTCACAGACACGGTGAGAAGATAGTATCAGTACTGTTACATTATCTAAATAGCAGGCGTCTGTCCAAGAGGATTTTTTCACTTTGTTGTGATTCTTGTTTTTGTGGTTTTCTTCTATGGAATTAAAAAAGTGAGAGAGCAGGTACATGCAGGTCGTATCTGCTTGACCAACTGCTCTATCTGGCCAAGACAGCATTAAATGTACCAACTAGAAGTCATTGTAATTATAAGGGTGTTTGCTTGCAGTTTCATATTTTCAGCCCATCTTGCAAATATAAAAGTGAGTGATGATAGTACTTTTTTAAATAATTATGGAGACAGGCATTTCACAGAGTTTTCAGAGATTTACTCCTTTTAAATTCTCTTCGTGTTTCTCCTGTTTTTTTCTCTCCTCCTTTTCTGCTCCTTCTTCTTTCTTTTCTCTTCTCCTCTCCTCTTTCACAGGCCTAGGAGGTTGTATAAAGGGTCTTACCATACGAAGTGATGAAACAAACCCTCCCGTCAGTCAAAGTGTTAACCTGTCTGCTGCCTCCCGACACTCTGTCAGAGTCTACTTAGACGGCTGTCCCACCAGTGAAAGCCGGTACAACTGCAGAGGAAATGATTCAGTGTTGGTGTATAGCGGGAGGAAGACACAAGCCACAGATTATAGCCTACAACCTTTCACTGGTAATGACACACGGTACACATTCACATCACTACACTGAAACAGAGACAGCACTCACCTGGAAAAAAAGTGTAGAACTCAACACTAACTTTTTTAAAGTAATAGTGTTTCAGTTATAGACCTTCCTTAAACAAATAATATAAAAAAAAATGCGTTGATACTCCAGTCTCTGTTGCAACAGTCAATTAAAAAAATGCATATAATCAAAGGAGCACCCAAGTCAATTTGCAATCAGCAATTAAGCTTATTACTAAAGGACACTGAAATATGAATAATAATAATAATAATAATAATAATAATGATTATCTAAACAGGTTTTTTGGAAAGATTTTCCCTATCCAAATGGGGGGGTCTGAGGACAAAGAGAACTTCATGCTGTACAAATTGTAAAGCCACTTGAAGCAAATTTGTATTTGGTGATACTGAAGTATAATAATATGATAGGGAGATTCCGTGTAGACCATTTTACATCCAAAATATCTTGATTTCAACACAATTACAGTCTCTACCCATCAGTCAGTTGTTCAGATTCAGAGGGCTCTTATGCACAGGGGCATTGAATAGGATATTGTTTATTAATTTTTGCCTAGATAAATCTGACAAAATCACAATGTTGATATTAGGGGATACAGAGAACATGTGATGCTTTTTTTTGCGTATTTTTCATTTTCTCTTATACATTGCATTTTCTCTTAAAGTAAGAATTCTATTCCTTTTCTGTCCCATGACCATCCCAAACCCTTTCTCTTATGTGCAAACACAAACACACTTTTTAAGAGTATTTGTACAGGTTTGTGGCCTTGGCTGCAGGAGGCTGGGCAGCCGGACCTTGGCAGAGAGGACGCAGCCGAAGCAAAGGTAAAATGTCTCTCATCTTTCTGGCATGCATTTCTGGCATGCATCTTATTATATCACTGTTTCTTTCTGATACAAGCTAATAGTATGAGAGAACGATAAGGCCTTCAGGTATTCTAAAGCCTCCTGCATACTGTTTGTGTGTGTGTTCCGCTTTACATGTTCTTTTAATGTGCTGTGTAATCTGTCTTGGAATGAACATGTTATTTACAAAGACATTCATACTGCACCAAAAAAAAAAACGTTAACATCTGCTAACATATGGCTTTTTAATTTAATGGAAATGCTTACAATCAGCATTCGCACCCAGGTCAAGTGACTGCAGTAGTCACAGGTATTTATCGCCTCAGTCTCCGATTGGCATTGATGGGAACACAACACCCAGGTGAATGCGCTAATTTCAGCTCCATAACTGGCGAGATGCAATGACGTGCGGTCACTAATTACCCTCCGTCTCCTCCTAAGCATCACAAAAACATTATTCCAAGTTAGTCTGCACTGAGAGAGACTGAATACGTAAAAGATATAAAATGGGAAAAAACGCTGGAAAGTTTCCACAGACCTCTGTTCCTACTGCTGTCTACTGTTTACCTGTTCTCCTGCCTGTCTGTGACATTCTGCAGACACACCAACAAAACAACCCACACGCACACACACACGCACAAGCTAACAGAGAGGCAGACTCGTCTGCTGCAGCGCCTTGTTCACAGGCAAAGAGAATGCCTATAATTAACTTTGTTTATCTGTGTTTGCAAAACCCATGTGCATGTGCAAATGTTGGTGGGAAAGGGGTAAAAGAAAAGTAAGATTTTGCCCTGACTTACTGCAACTGAAAAATCTCTCACTCAAATGCATTCTGTCTTTTTTCTTTTGTTGATTTTGGATGTAAAACCATGACTATGTTGTACAATATGTGAGACTTATCCAAAGCCAGTGATATTGCATGTGCCTGATGGTATGAGAGATTGATAAAGCCTCTATAAAGGGCATCCCAGTAAAAGGCTGTTAACCCGCAATGGCCTGTGTGGTCCCTTGAGTAATATAAAGCTGCTCGTTAGTAGCGAACGATACACTGGTAGGTCTCAGTATACCATACTATGACCATAGAGAGAAATGAAGGAGAGCGAGTGAGGAAGTGCTAAAAAACATTAAGAAGTGAGGGAAATAGAGGAAGATGGAAGAAAGGTGGGAGGAGAGAGGATGTAGGAAGAGTGAAAAACAGGGAGGAAGAAGGTGAGGAAAGATGCAGTTGAGTGGGGAATGAAGGGGGGAAGAAAAGGATTTATAAAAATGGTAAGATACAAGAATATTTGAAGTGCATGTGGAAGTTGAGAAAGTTTTCAAGAAAAAGAAAGTTAATGACTGACAGGAAAAACAAAAAGGTTGCAGGAGACAGAGCATGAAGCACCTCCTCAGTGATGCAGTATTTTATGACTTAATATATTGTACATTCCTGAGCAAAATGCACAGCAGACTGGAATGAGTGAGATAAAGGATATGAAAGATAGATGGAACACGTAAGCATGGCATTTATTTTATTTGTAAGTTGAAACTGGGACAGATGCAAAAAGATGGAAGGATGGATGAGAACTGAAAATGAAAGTGGTTGTGAGGCAGATAGAGGCATAGAGAGAGGGGAGGAAAGGAGCCGGACCATCCTGAACTACTCAGGGTGTCAGCGAGAGAAAGAAGGGGAGTGTTACAGAGAGGGAGGGAGGCTGATTGCTGTGAAATATAGCCCAGAATGAATGGCTGGCTGCATTAAATCAGTGCTGAAAAAGTTACTACTCTCATAAATACTATTTATGCTAATGGTGAGGTATGATTTACTGGACCTGTTAAAACACAGAGAGAAGGGAGATGCTTTTTCTTTAACCTCATGTGCTCGCGACCTGTTGTTTTGGTTGTTTTCTCTTTTTGCTTTTATTTGGTATGTCTTTCTTTTGACATTTGTTCTGTCAGACTTAAATTCTTTTATGTATTTTTCTTTCTTTGCTTCTTTTGTCTCTGAGTCTCTGACTTGCTTTGTTATGTATTGCTCAGTTAATTGTTGTATGTGGTGGTTTTATGTATTTATTTAATCTGCTCTCTGCTCTCTCTCTCTCTCTCTCTCTCTGTAGCACCTTGGTCTGTCCCACCTCCTACCACGGTGCAGAGCTTGAATGGCTTCAGTGCCAAGGTGAGCTGGGCGCCGCCCCCTGGGGAAGTCAGAGGGTTGATTGATCGATACGAGTTGAAAGCCTACAACAGAGATCAGCCAGAAGAACCACCTATCAAAGCCATATACCTGGCTAATGGAAATTTCACAGGTAAAGCACACACAAACCTTTGAGATCTAAAATAGACATGCAGTACATATCTAAGATGCATACACCGATCATCCAAAATATTAAAACCATTGATAGGTGAATTGCATGACATTGATCATCTTGTTACAATGCAATGTTCTTCTAATAAATATATGTATATAAGAAACACTGTGTCCTGGCATTCATGTGGATGCCACTTGACAAGCACCATCCACCCAAACACAATTGCAGACCAAGTACACCAACTGATGGCGCTGGTCTGGCCAGCAGGACAATTCACCATACCACACTTAGAGAAAGAACATGACAAGGAACTCAAGGCATCAACCTGGCCTCCAAATTCCCCAGATTGAGCATCCGTTGGAAGTGCTGGTACTCCCAATCCATGATTGGGCCTTCTTGGATCGGAGAGGGCTTTGACCTGTTGGGTCATAGAAACAGGACCTTTAGAGGTGTCCTGTTGTGTCTGGCACCAAGGCGTTGGATCCATTGAGTCCTGTTATGTGGGTTTTGAAGTGGGATATTTACATGTCCCATGAATGCAGATTATCTGGTATCTGCAGAATCTGGAGGCAAAGCTGACACCTTGAGCTCTTTGTCATGTTTCTCGGGCTGTTCCTGAGCAGTTTTTGTGGTGCAGCATGCCGCTGTGTCCTGCTGGGGGGACCAATGCCATCGGGTTAGGGTTAATGGCATTGCGATGAGTGGATGTACTCATTCTGCAACAGTGTTTGGATGGGTGGAGCATGTCAAGTGGCATCCGCATTAATGCCAGCACACAAGGTATCGGAGAAGAACATTTACAAGATGATCAACAATATTCACTTCACCTGTCAATGGTATTAATGTTTTGGCTGATCAAAGAACATTTTGTTGAGATACCTACTTTCACTGACATGTAGGAGGGTCCCAACAAACTGAATAAACAAAAAAATTTCTTTTACTTTGTGAGAGCCGGGCTACCATCACTGACAAACACCACAAGAAGCACCATGTGAAACATGGATAATCTATTAAAAGTGTAATTTAACTTGCAGCTGTTGTCCTGTTAACTTATTGTAGCTGGTTTCCTTCCACCTTTTAGTTAGACCTGTAAGGACAGTCTGTCTCGTGTGGAAAACACATTCACGCTGTCTTTTTCCACTCACTTACCTTCATTCTTTCATACAAACGCACATACATACACATACAATGTCCCAGGCAACCCTGTTAATGTCTCCTTGGCAAGTCCCCAGCTTTAGGGGACTGTCTCCATTTGGAACAAGACACTCAGGACTACCCCAATGATGTCATACCCTGGCATCGCTCCTTCTCTCTCTCTCTCTCTCTCTCTTTCTCTCTCTGTTGCTCACTTTTCGATCTTTCCTCACTTCATCTTTTATGATGATGATGATGTCTGCGTCCGCTGCTGCTATTCGTCCCTCCTCCCATCCACTCTGCCATGTCTCCAGGCAAATATGAAGATGAGCTCTCTGTCTCCGTCTTTCTTGGTGTCTCACTCTGTGCTCCCCGTTCCCTCCCTCTCTCTTTGCCAGACATTAAGTCCACCGTGATAAGGCTTCTTGTTAATTTATGATGGCCTCGACACCTGACTGCAGAATTACACCAACGGCTAAAAAACACAGAAAGCAAATGAGGGTGTAATGGCAGCGGAGTGGGGCCCCGGCCCCTAATTGAATTAAAAGACATGGGTTACAAAGAGAGAAAGAAGAGACACAAGCACAGGATGGCTGGACACAGAGGGTGGGTAGGGTTGGAGGGGGTGGAAGAGAAGAGAGGGGATGTAAAAGAGTGACTTACGAAATATGGAAGGAAGTGGAGAGGGCAGACGGCTAGGACAAAAAACATCAGAGAGAGACAACTGAAGCTTTACAATTAGAATAGACTCTCCTTGTGTGCCAAGCCCAGCAAGTTTGCTTAGCAACAGTGATGCAGAGAAACAAGTAAAGCATTTAAATTGCACTGCTGAAGAAGATTGGTATACTTTAGTAACAACAGGTTTTAACAGACACATAGAGGAGATAGTGATAGGCCTTTAGCCAGATAAGGTGGGGTTGGCACAAAGGTGTGATAAACGATAGGTTGGGGGCACCCAGTAGCTCACCTGGTACAGCGAGCGCCCCATGTCTCGAGGCTGTTGGTTCAACTCCAAACTGCGGCCCTTTGTTGCATGTCATCTCCTCTCTCTCCCCCTTTTACACTTAAGCAGCCCTATATCTAATAAAGGCAAAAAACCCTGAAAGATGGATAGGTTCACATTTTTAAAGTTTGTTTTAAAACGGTACTTACATGCCAATATGTAAAAATGCATTCAGAAGTCCAGCCAAAGTTATTATGAGGCTTTAGTGTCTTCTTGAATTACAGTTTTGGGGTTTTTTTGTCTGTTTTCTGCACCTCACTCTGTGTCTGACATGTTCATGTCTTCCTCCACTGCAGGTGTGCTGCCGGGTCTCACTCCATCCACTCGATACATTGTCACTGTAAGTGCCTGTACTCCTGTTGGCTGCACCGAGAGTCTTCATAACATCAGTGGTGATGATAATGATTTTAGGACAAGCCTCACAACCCCAGAGGAAGGTAAGGCTGCAAAGCACAAACACAGACGTGCATCCATTCACCCATGAATAAAACTTTTCTTTTTCTATCCCCTACCAGAACCATTCATTTATGACAGTTTCTGTGTCTGGACACACACAGACACACTTCTAAACACACTCAGACACTCTCATCTGGTCTCCTCAGTGATTTTTAGCTCTCAAGAAAAGGGGCAAGACAGAGGAACAAATCAAAAGAGGATAAACAGAAGCAGAGAAGGGAGAAGAAAAAGTAAATGGCTAGAGAGGGCAAGACATGAAATGATAAGAGAATGAAACGCAGTACAACTGAGTGAAAGGCAGATTGTAAAGAGTAACATTTCTCTTATCTGGGAGGTCATGGGGGAAGATTACATGTATAAGGAAAGAAGAAGTGGAAGAAGAAAAGAAAGATTTTTCTTCATGTTAGTCGCTACATTAATCTGTGTTGGACTAACTGGCCTTGTTGGGGAGATAATGTGACGGCAGGGGTCAGTGCAGAGACAGCAAAAATCAATCTGAAGTAAAAGGGAAAAAAACAGATTACTGTATTGATTCTCACTGAGCGCAGAGTTAAGACACTGAACCATGTTAGGAAGACTGGAGAAAGAACTTATTTATAACTCTGTTTTGCCAAAGTCTATTTTTCAAATCCGCAAAACCTCATGAAGTCACGATTTTACTCACTTCTCTGTGAGCTTGGGCACATTTTTTTACCGTCTTCACTAGATCAAGGAACATAAAATCATAAAATTATCTGTTTCAGTCTCTGTGTTCTGAAACATAGTACGGTGTAATGTCAATGGTTCATCGGGACATCATGTGAAATTTACCAATCTGTACCATTTGATGTTAAAGAATGTTAACCTGTTTAAAGCTGTAACTCATCATAGTTTATTTAATTGTTTAGTTTATGATATATTCCTTTAATATAGTCATATGTTAATGTTCATAGTATGTGTTGCATTTTTGCATTTTTATTAGGCCACGACTTTTTTTATATGGAAGTATAAAATGATGTATCACTTGCTTTTATTTGCTTGTACCAACTAGTGTACTTGTGGTAACCTTCTCCTTACAAACAAGTATTTTGATTTTCCCACAACTTCAGCTCCAGATGCTGTCTCTCCTCCAGCTGCAGTCTCATCACCCTCAGCCCTCTTTATCACCTGGGAACCTCCAGCAAGGTTACACACAATACACAGTCTCCCCTACCCTTCTCACATCGCAGCCACTTAACTTTGTTGATCAGTGTTACATTGTTGATGTGCAAGTTTTAAGTCAATATATAAGCAAGTACACACCTGACCTTCTGTCATACAGCCATATTTCTGTCATACCATTACTTCAAGGAAATGCAAAAGACAGCAGTAAAGTGAAGAAATGTATTTAAGTAAATTGAATCATACATAAAACAAATAATTTTGTGTTATAATGGAAGATGCATTTCCTTTTATGTGGCATACATGTTTTCTCACCTTGAACAAAGATGCCCTAATTGAACACAACTGGGAGCTTAACATCAAAACAGTATAAGTTAAATATAACATAATAATATTACCCTCATTTAACTCAACTTCTTTTCACTTTTAACTTTTTTTTGTTCCAATGATAGGCCCAATGGAGACATTACAGAGTTCCTCCTCTATCACAACAACCAAATGGTCTACAGGGGGAAAGGCAGACAACACAACATCACTGGTAAGAGAGTGAGAGTTTATGTTTTTGTGTGTGTGTCTGTCTGTGTCTGTGTAAGTGTGTGTATCGCAGCGTAGATGTGACTGTGGAAGGATGAGGCCTCGGTGTAAAGAGAAGGGAAGAGTAAAGAAAAGCAAAATGGAGTGAGGGGATTAGCATTTGAAAGAGGAAAGAGCATCTCAGTCCTTACCAAGGGAATAGTACTTTGAAAAAGAGCGCTAAACACACGCACACACATGTGATAATGAAGTGGCAGAGAAACAAAGAACATTAAACATTAGTGCACATGCACACACACACAATTTGCTTTGAAAGCTGTCATTAAATAGACTTTAAGAAGGTATAAAACATGTCACACCACTGAGACTAGAGTGCTGCACCGGGATGTGAATAGATATGTACACACTGTGATCCACACACACACACACACACACACACACACACACTCTAAATTGAACATATCCAGACATACAGTATGCAGGGATGAACACAGAGACTCACAAATATAGGGGAGTCATACTATATGGCATTTTATGTGAGCAGAATAGATTTTCACCTGTTTTGATATTACACACACTATCATATACACATAGTTAACAAAACGTCACACTGCCCAACAGTGGTCTGTATGTGTATGTTAATGAATGCACAAGAGCACATGTCATCCATGCTGGGTTAATAATGCCGAGTGTCTGATGTTCACAGTGATTGAAAGGATTATGGACGTTGTAATTATACAGTATGTGCGAGAATAGATCGTGTTACAGAGAGTGAGATTGCCACAGTGAGACAGATGGAAAATAGTTTTGAGGCAAAGGGAGACGCTGAAAGAGAAACAACGATCAAGAAACAAAGTTAAAAGGAGAGAAGGGGGCACACAGAGGAATGATTCAGTCAAAAAGGACAATAATCAGGGGTTGGGGGTTAAATATTCTCACAGTAACATTTTAGAGAGAAACTTAGCTTTACAGTTTAACTCAAGAGTTTTGAGCCATAGAGTGTGCAGAGCCATTATTGTGCTTGTACCCATTTTTATACCTTTATGTTACTTACCGCATGCATGTATATTTCAGGTCTTGGTGTGTATTCCACCCATGTTTTGGTGCTGAGTGCATGCACATCAGTGGGCTGCACCAACAGTTCACAAGTTATTATGCTGACCTCTCAGCTTCCTCCGGGGCCTCTACACGCACCGACTCTTACCCCGCTTGACTCACGGACTATTCTGGTCGAGTAAGTGCACACACACGCACACATACCATGTTAACATGTGTTGCGCGTACATAAATACACAAACTCTCAGAGACCTTTCATCAGTGCACATTAGTGTCAGGCCATGCTAAGTCAGTAGAGAAGCAGAGCACACATAGCAGGACTTATGAAGCAGCATGACATGTTGAGTGTTTTTTTTGTTTTTTTTCTCAATATATATGTAAGGGCCCTGTCACGCCCAGCCGTTCACGGCTGTCAGTCAATGTCAGGCCGTCGGTGGGCATCTGTTGCCTTAGTTTTTGTTCCCATTCTTAGTTTTTTCCTTTCTGACAATATAGCCCCCTAAATCTTACTCATTGGTCCTTTTAAAGCAGTTCACTACATGCATTTGATCAATTTATTTATTTTGTGAAACAAGGTGTGTGTGCACGAGTTGATGCGTGTGTCATTTGTACAGTACATATACAGTCTGTTTGCATCAGTGCTGATTTTCTACAAAGCATTTATGCACAAATTAGAGAGAGCAAGTGAGTGTTCACTGTGTCATCATCACTGAAAAGGACAAGATGAGATTAAATGTTATTCAAGGAATATAGTTTTTTTTTGTATTTTTACTTCACATTTTGTGTCTGTGTAAAATACAAAGACAGAGAGACAGGGTGAGACAGAGCCAGTGACCTTTCCACAGTTGTGTTTACCATGCAGAATATTCTCCTGCACTTGACCTTTCACCTTTAGAGGGAGGGGACATATGAAGATAGATCTCTGCACTTTTCCCATCCAGCCCATGTGCAAATGTTGCTGGTTTTTGTGTTAGAATGTAAGAGTCAATCTGCGTGAAAGCCATTAGTGTCCTTACAGTGGGACTCACCACAGGAGGGCACAGAGCCACTGCATTACACACACACACACACACACACAGGCATATCCACACACACTTAAACAATGGGCTGAGGGTGAGTGAGTAATATGAAGGCCCACAGTGTCTAAGGGGGTAATGGCCAGTGTGTGTGGATAAGATGTGATGATCTCAGTAATGCTTTGATCAGTGCACATCTACATATACACACAAGTATATCTGAATGTACTGCAGGGGCCGTTCAGTGGCAGACAGGCATTGAACTGTTGGGCCCAATTCATGAATACTTTTCCTTCTCTTAAACCTTTTCAGGATAATATGAATAGAGAAAATTTGATAATAGCTGATGTCTGATTAACAAAATGTGCACTGACTTCCTCTTATTTACCTTACATCAGAATTGATGATTAACTTGAATGTGTAAAAGGAATGGAGTCTGTTGTGTTTCTACAGAGCCATTAAACATATTAAGATTCATGTATATTAGTTTGCCATTGGTTCTTATCAAATGTACATTTTCCTATTACCCTGGATTTTGGAAGTATTGACATGTTTTTTTTCACATAATGTCATAATTTTCACATATGCACTAATTAAAATAATTTTCTACATCAAATGTTACATGATTGAGGCCTGTTATGCCATGCAGAGTAAACAAGCTTATTTCTTTATCTGTGTTAAACATAGACAGTATAAAAGAAGTGGATGTAGCCTCCAGGTCTGAAAATTGAGGTCAGTGTGCAAGTGCCTTAAGCATGCATTCTTTGTAATGGCCAACTGGGAGGCGACTCCAATAAGACGTCCAATTGTATATAATGTGTAAGTCTGTGAGAATATTACCCTACATCTCACTCAATATATTACCTCAGTATACACTTTCCTAATAAGTTTGTGGTCTCAATCACTACTTTCAAATTATAAAATAAGGTATACTCTAGGGCATGGCTACCTTGTGATTTGTAAGTCGATATTACAGTGACTAGGGTTCTCAATCAGATCCACCTCTCGCCCCTCCCCAGCTCCAACCTCTCATTCAAATATGGTCACTTCTGGCTCCACAAAAAAACAAGAAAGAGATGTTGATGGGTGGAGGTTTGCTGAAAGTACTTTCTTCCAGAAAACTGCCAGAAAGCCTTAAGTAAAGGCTTTAGGAAGTCAAATGACAGGGTTAGTTATATAGAGAGCATGAAGTCGAGGTAGATAGTGATGGATGAATGGATCAAACGCAGGACTTTCACCCAGGAGACTGGGGTTTGTGTTCTCATTATTTTTTACTTTATTTATTTATTTATCGATATTATTTCCTGTTCTTAGTCACAGTTTGGTGACGTAAATTCAACTAAACTATTTGGTTAGGTTAAGTAAAATAACAAAAAAAATTGTGGTTTGGGTTAAAATAGACCCTTTTATAATGTTAATCTCATGTTGTTAGAAGGATTTCTGCCAGGAAGCCTTGAGGGCTAACTTTCCCCCATGTGCAGTGGCTATGGCCACAATGCCAAATGGTAGCCCACAAACATGTCCACTTCTTTCATACATGGTTTCTATGGTAGTCCGTAAACCAACAAATTACAAGGTGTAATGTGTCATCCATGAGAGCACTGCTGTCTGCAGAGTAGGGATATGTATCATAGCCTTAGCCTTTAAACTGTGTTTCAGCTATATATTCACCAGGTGTGGGAAGGCTACATATTGCCTTGTTAGCACATTGGTAATAGGCAGAGGTTGAGAGATCATACTTGGTCAATACCTCTCTATTGTGTCTGTGAGAAAAGCTGAGGAAGACAGAGAGAGTGAACAGCTGTGCAAAAATGTGAGGAAAGAGAAAATGGATGAGAGAGAGAAGGAAGGAAGATAAATTGTGAGTTTTAATGGAAAGAACGGAGGGAAATAAAAGAAATGTGTTAAAGGAAAGTGAGATTGTGTGTGTGTGTGTGTGTGAGAGAGAGAGAGAGAGAGAGGGAGAGAGAGAGTTAGGGTGAGAAACTGTGAGAAAGGTTGCGGTAGGCTGCAGGATGCGAACATAACAATATCAGCAGATTTATTCCCTGACCTCACCTAACACTGCCTGACACAAACACATTCATACACACAAAAGCAGACACAGTTGCAAAAATATCCACACTGTCAGAAATGTGTATGGTCACAAATACACCGAAAAACCTAATGGGTCACATTACATGTTGAACACAGAGGTAAATTTCATCTTACTAACTTACTTTATTATTTTTTTTCCATCTTTAATATTTATATTGTTAGTAATGATAGCACAAATATGTTTTTGAGTTTGCAATGTAGAGAACAGAAGGGTGAGAGGGAGGGAAGGTGCAGGAGACAGGTTGAAACTTCATAGATTGTGACGCAAAATTTCAACCTATTGCAGCACAAGCACATGGTTTTCCATTGAACGTGCTGAGAAAGCACCCGTCTGTTTTACACTAATTTCATAACACACTTTTAAAACCAATGGTTTTGGAAAACCATTACCGCAGTGAATTATGATACAGATTATTACAACTCCCCTTTGATTTAGTTTTTCAAAAGTGGACATACATCACACTGCCAATTGACAGCACATAATTCTTATAATAAATGTGATAGATTAGCCACTGTGGCTAATTGTGTGCTAACACACACTCATCAGTCATTCAAAAACTGGCTTTTAATGGGAGGAACCAAGAAAGGAATCCATCACTTTTTAAAATGGCCTCCCTCTGCTACCATACCAGGAGGGCTAGGTTACTCTCTGGGATTTTTAACAATTGAATTTAAAAAAAAATGTTTTAATGCTCCTTTATTTTTGATGGATTTACTTGTTGTTTTATCTCCCAAAATTGTAGGAAATTATCAAATGCTTTGAATTTTGTATGATGTGAAAAGTGCATCAAAACCCATCATCTACTAAACACATGCTTCACTACTACTAAATCCAGTGATTTTCATACTCATACAGTATCACTGAAGCACTGTACTGTACAAAGTTAAGATGAAATGAAACAAACAACCCTTCTCTCTTAGAGTGATTAGAATTTACCTCTAATTGCTGACAATCCTTTATAACAACACATTAAAAAAATCAGAGTTTAGTATTAATGAAGCGAACAAAAAATGTAGATCTGATTGATAGACACAAAGATCCAAGATTAGGTCCATCTTGCCCTCTTTTTCAAATTTTGTAATGGATAGTCGACATGTTTCTATTTATAAAGCCTGTCTCTGGCCCTCCCCCCTCTCCTCTCTCTCTCTCTCTCTGTTGGGGATGACCTTCCTGTTCTAAATATAGAAAAGGAGACACGTCTATCTGACAAAAGAAACTATGTACAGTATATGAGCTTGTGAGTCATGTCTAAGAATCCTTAGCTCGCTGCATTTTGTTACATCTACCTGCAGACAGAAGCACAATGATAAAATCCCACACATAGATACACAAACAGAGCAATCTGGTGCAGTCATTGGACAAAAGCAGCTCACAGATACTTCAATTTAGGCTCCGTCTCTCTCACAGCTTAATTTGATTCTAATTTTAACCGTCAGTATTTGCACACAATCGTAGACATAATAAAAAAACTCACCAAAGTACTGCATAACAGTCAGCTGATTTGTGCAACCAATGAAATTTCAGCAGTCCTGGCAACATCTTTAATGTTGGATCATTTTTAACAGAAGCAGTCCATACCTAATAAGATGACAGTTCTTTTGAATTATAAAGTAATGTATAAATAAATTCAAAGTGTATAAATGTCTGTATTGCTATTGTTATATAAGCCACAATAGGTTTTACAATTTACAATACAATGTTTTAATTACACTGGCCTTGTACATCACAGTGAATAAGCATGTCAGTAGTGCTGTTGTTCTTTTATGGGTTTTTTGCTAGTTTTTTATTAACAATAGAATTCTGTGGTAGAAAGGCGTAACATATCAGGCTGTGGTTAAACAGGAAACTTTTTCTTGTAGGATAAATATGCAGATGTAGTCTATTCAAAGTAATTTTGTTATTAAAAATAAAATTTATCTTCAGCCTTATTTTAATCTGTAAATTTACTTAACAATCCAGGTATATGATAAATATAGTGGAATAAAAAGTAAAATTCTTCCCTCTTAAATGCAGTTAAGGTGTCTTAGAAAATGGGATATTGAAGTATTGTGCTGGTCCCTGAAATCTGAATAAAGTACAGCACTAGATAACATGTATTTTTATTTCCACGTCTGCTGATTCCTCTCTCCCTTTCCAGGTGGTCACGTCCCTCTCAGGTAAATGGCGCTCTGGAGTTCTACTCCATCTTCCTGTCACATGATGGTGCAGCGCCTGTGCTTGCCTATAACAGCTCAGAACTTTTTGAAGATCACACGCTACGCAACCTGACCCCCGGAACAGCCTACATCATCACAGTCGCTGTGAGTCCCTCACTCTTTCATTCTTTTGATTTGTTTGTCATATCCATAAATACATTTATGCCATTGTATGTGTGTGTGTGTGTGTGTGTGTGTGTGTGTGTGCGTTCACGGCAGGCCTGCACGGGAGGTGGCTGTACCTTAAGCCCTCCCAGCCAGGCTCAGACTGAGGAGAGCACCCCGGAGAATGTTCCTGCGCCGCTGGTCACACCTCTGTCCCCACATGCACTCAACGTCAGCTGGACACCTCCTGATACCCCGAATGGTGAGAGGACACATACAGACATATTAGATAGCCAAACCATTCAAATATGCAGAAATATTTATCAACACGAGAGTAATGATAAATTTTAACTAAATACACCAAAACCCACTCAAGTATGTTTTTTAAATAATTGTTTTTTAATGGAAGATGTAAGAATGCGAAGAAATTAGTAAGAGATAAAACATTTACAAGAGGAGAAACATTGACGAGAGTCACAATGAGGATAACATTAGTTGAACTGTGGACTTAAATACATGCTGTCAGTTATTACCATAACCCAGACTATCACGGATATGAAGACATATACAACTGTAAAGGTATCCCGTACGTGTGACTATGAAACAGGTAAGTCTTTCCTTTTGTGCAAGGGGAATCAGGTGTTTGTGCAAGAGATAGAGATTAAACATTTAGAGCAAAAGAAAATGGGAGGAGAAACCAAAAGGAGAGGGCATAAAGGACTTGGAGAGACAAAGATGGGGGGCGAACATACAATTTGAGACAGAGACTAACGGAGACCGGGAGTGAGAGGGCAGTGCTTCACCAAGCTCCTTTAAGTGGATGAAAAGTGCTCCCTTTTGACTGAATAGAGAACTGCAGGCTGGGAGCACACAGATTCACAGTGACTGCCTTTCTCTCTCAGTGTTTTACTCTTTTTACCTTCATGTAATTTACTTACAACCAATTAAAATCCATTGCACAAAGCTGGACAAGATGTGTTTGATGTATATTGGATGTGAATTTCAAATCCTGCTACGGACTTGGAACTGCTATATAAAAAAAAGTTATTTGTGCATAGCACACATATATTTTCTGTAAGCAGATGTTTTGGAGTAAAAAGACTCAAAGTTGTCGACAGAAGAGTTTCTTGCACAATAGAGTTTTAGAGTTAAGTTGCATAAATTAAAATTTCCTCAGAGTTTAACTTTGCAATACACTAATTTGTTTCAGTGGGAAATGGCGAGGATCAATCAGGATACTTCTATTTGAAATACAGGTATCATATCAACATTTGAGAAACCTCAAAATATAGCAGATGATCTCATCCAAAACAGTAAAAAACAACTGCTTGCTCTGCACCACCTCTCTTTCATCTTTTTTTTTTTTACCTATATTTGAATACACATTATTAACCCATTTAGCATTCAGGAATCTGCAATAGTTGCAATTGTTTATGCTAACTTTAAATTTTAACTTAGGTATTTATTAGAAATGCACAAGCCAGGCACCGAGGACGAGGACGCAATATATACTAAATTTAATCACAAAATACACGTTTTCAAATGTACATTTGAAAAGGCATAAAAAACAAGAGGCATCTTTATATCTTAGGGGTTAAACTCAAAGTTTCCCGTTCAAGTCCTGCTTGGAGCCATTTCTGCATCTCACATTTCTTCCTCTCCTGTCATCACTCCTCTGTCTATAATGAAGGCACAAAATGCCCAAAAAAGAACATTAAAACAACAGTTTTCATATAAAACATATACTCAGTGTACGTATCATTACATAGCCCTTACAGCAAGCAATCACATGTCCTTGTGTCTCACCCTTTTGTAAAAACTCTTAAAGGTTCAATATCTCTTCAAATAACTAAAATACTGTAGCTTCAGTTAACATCATCTACCACATGGGAGACTGACAATATTGTATTTTTTTTTTACAAAAAAAACACAAACATGAATTGCAAAGGCCCATATTAACAAATGCACATCTTATGAACCCAAATGAATTGAGTGATGAAAACCATCTGAGGATTTCCCACCCCATTTCACAGTCTCATACAACATACGACACACCGCCACGTATTATCAAATGTTACTGCCATGCTCGTTAAAGTATGTGTAATTCCAGAATGTGTGTGTGTGTGTGTGTGTGTGTGTGTAATGTGAATCATGTGTGTTTTACGCTTAATGCCACATGAGTGCATTTCGCACCATAAACCATGAGATGTGTGTGCATATTAGCCTGGATAAATTACTTAAAGCTTTTCTCATCTGATGACAGAAATTCATAACAAGGAGACACTTAATCATGATTACCCGATTATCTCATGCTTAAAAAGCTTTAATTTTTACTTAAAGAAGGGCTCAGTGCCTCTTTTTTTCATTTACTCCTTTTTTTTTCCTCATAAATGGTCGGCAACAATGACGATGATGATGGTGATGGGTTCCAGAGGAGTGAGATTCTGTGTCTCTCTCTCCCCCCTTCTCCCCAATTCCGCAGGGATTTGTGGGGGATAATCCTCTCGGGGATTAGGTCGGGGCAACACGCAGACAAAGAGGGGAAATAAGCCTGTTATGCATTCGCTGCTTCATTTCCCAACCTGTCTTTATTACAACCTATACTGATATGGGCTTATTCACACACACAAGCACACAGAGACGTCTGCACACATATACACACATACACTCTCACACGCATGTGATTGGCCACATTAAGAGCTTCCCAGATGTAGTTGGCGTCCGTGGGGTTTTTGTGTCTTCATTTCCCTGATAGGTGTGTATATCTGTATTGAGCAATAATAAAACCCACACATGATTAAAGCAGAATAGACTCTTAGTTCTTAGCACTGATCTTTTGAGCCCCCTGTATGCATTTTTATTAAGGAAAAGCACATTTGGCACCGTACTGTTTCTTTTTTTTTTTTTTTATTAGGTGGATGTAATGTAATGTAATTATTGTGCCCGTGTATGTATGTGTGTATGGACATGTGTGTGTGTATTTTAGTGTGCCTGTGGGGAGTGTCGATGTGCCTGTGCTCACCTATTTGCACCCACATTTGTGTGTGTGCATGTTCGCTCCAGTACTACTGTCCTTTAGAGGGTCTTTATCCTCATAACGCCTATGGTTACATTTGTCATTTCAGTGCTGTTTTCATCATAAGATCACACTAGGACACATTGACTGGCAGGTCTGGAGCCCCTAAGTCAGTTTTCATTTGCATTGTAATCCAATGACCCAGACTGCATCCCAACATAGCAGAGCTCACTTTGCGATATGAATTCCTGGTAGTCTGGACACAGTCCTGCAATGTGTGAGTTACCAGTGGCAGCAGAGCGTGAATAGTATTAAACAAAAAAAAAAGTGGAAATCTTTGAAAAAATAAGGTCTAAAAAAATCTGTAACACACTTCCAGTGTGTTTGTCATACCATTACACCATTATGTTCAGATTAATGGATATAAAACATGAATGAATGACAGAAAAGTTCAGACATTTTCTTTGGCTTTATACTGATGTTTTGTTTTATAGTTTGGCATTTGAGTCAGGGTTATGATGTGCTGACTGAGGTGGTCAACTTATCCTCATACAACAGTTTGTTGGACACCTAACAAATTACCCCTACAAATATTTTCGTCATTTTACATACCTATCATAAAGTTATGTACTTAACATAAGGTTACATAGATTAGGTTTAGGTAAGGAAAGCTAATATGGTAGATTTAGAAAAACGCATGTGCTTTAGGTTTAGGAAAGTAAAGGTGCATAAGGTTAAGTCCAGGAAAAAAAACAAGGTGATGTTGTACCCGAGAATAACTCAAAGTTCACTTCGTTTCCCACGGTCCTGAACACCTGTCTCCAGGTGAAAAGTCCTGTGTTTGTTTGACACATCCACTGCCCAAACATCATGTGATTGCAACCCTCCTGATTATGTGGGTTAACTAAATAACTCTTATGTCTAACTAAATAACCCTAACCCTAACCCTAACCCTAACGTCTTATGATAACACATGTGATACACAAATTGTGATATACGAAGGAACAGTGCATGCTTCAGGGCAGGAAATAAATGCAACGCATTGGTAATGTCCATAAGGTATACTATGTGCTGCACAGAGATACTCCTGTACAATAAACTTTGTTCTAATTTGTTACGGTCACTCAGAAAAGTTTCAGCCATCAGTGGCTTGCTTAATGTCAGGCCTACTGTGGCCTGAAAATGCTTTGCCCATGCCTTTTTTATTTTTTCTCTTTATCTCACACATTTCATAAATGCATGTGTTTTTTTGACAGGCATTATAACCAGTTATGGTCTCTGGCTGGATGGAGTCCTCATTTTAAACTCCAGTTCCTCCCAGAGGTTCTTTGTGGTTGAGGGACTCTCTCCATGGAGCCGACACATACTCAGGCTGCAGGCCTGTACAGCACGGGGCTGTGGCAAAGGACCAATGGTCAGTGAACTTCTTACTAGTAAACACACTATTAATTGATTTATTAAGATGATAAACTGCAAGGTACTTTGTGATATATTTGAAGATAGACATGCTTTGTAAGTCACTGGGGTGGTGTCTCTGCATAGTGACTACTGAGTAATCAAGCAGTGCAGGTAATACTAAAACATCTCTGTCCTTGAAATTTCAGCAGAAACTCCTTTTTCTGTTAACTTTTGAGTTCACTTCTCAGTGTCTTACTGCACTGTATATTTTCCACATGAACTTTACATGCCACTACTAAAAACACATAAAACTCTACTTCTGTAATAAACAACATTTTCTTGAGACCTACCTCACACTTTTTAGAGCAGCAAAAGTAAAAGCTCAATAAAATTCTCTATTGGATGAATCACATCACATCAACCGGTGAAACAAAAGTGCCAAAACAGCTACACTGATATTTTTATGATGCAGATTATCGCTGTGACTAAAACACACTATGCAAAAACATGGGTCCACATATGGGAATGCCTACTCAGACATTTACCAAATGAATGTGTGTCGTGTGTGTGCGCGTGTGTCACTGGGCGTCATAAAGGTGATCGATTCTCTCGGCTCAATAACGAGGTTGGCGTGGCGACAGTGACATTTGGTAGCAAATGCCACTCCATGCTCAACGATGTCTCTGACGACAGGCCATATTTTGGGGCATTTTTCCAATACAGACGCCATATTTAGTCAAACACCAGGAGAACAGCTGACACAGCAGAACAAGAGGACAGGATGCTGGGAAGAGGAGGGGTAAGAACAGGGTGAAAGGAAGAGGAGGAGGAAGAGATGACAGGATGGACAAGGAAAGGACAAGAAAGGAGAAGAAAGGATTCAGGGAAGGAAGGAGTTTAGGTATGAGAAAGTGACATGATGAGGATGGGAGTAAATGGTCAGAGCAAAGTGAGAGATGAGGTGGAAAGTAAGGATGCAAAGGGAGGGTAACGGAAGTGTGAGACAGGAGGAAATGAGACAGAAGAAGACAGCGATGTGATGGTAAAAAGAGAGAAGCAGCAGAGTGAGTGGATTGGGAGAAAAGACGAGAGGAATGTGGCAGGAGATAGAGTAAGGAAGATTTAAGAAGAGGATAGAAAACTATAGGCAGAGTGGTTTCATTTTACACTTTAACTTCAGCTGAAGTTTATATTTTAGCATTTATATTAATACACTGAGTGGAATATATTGTGATAGCATGAAACCATGATTATGTGGGCAGATTTCATGATAAATGCTTTTTATTTCAAAAATACATCTATAGCAGCTGGAGTAGTGTGAGTAGAATTATAGTTAGTAATTATAGTAAAATACTGTGTATAGATATAGTGCATTCAAAAGTATTCTCGTGTGTCTTTTCTTTTTCCCTATAAAATAGGTGGAGATGCGTACCTTGGAGATGGCCCCAGAAGGCCCTATACTGTTGGAACTGGCCAATCAGAGCTCTCGATCACTCCGGGCCCGCTGGACAGCCCCGCCTAGACCAAATGGGAATCTCAGCTACACACTGTACTACAAAAGCAAAGGTAACACATACAGCTCTGCTCTCTCTCTCTCTCTCTCTCTCTCTCTCTCTCTCTCTCTCTCTCTCTCTCTCTCTCTCTCTCTCTCTCTTTCTTTCTCTCACAAACACACACACACACACACACACACACTAAACAAAGACATCACCTGAACAGTGAACCTGCACATACACACGCCAAAGCACAGATACATAAAACATGCATAGGTGATACACAATATCACATATTTTCCAGGCCACAGATAGTCAGAGTACCATTTTATGCCTTTTCAGATTTGACTGCATTTATCGCACATTTGCGTGCTACGCAGACAAAAATGTATATCATGCATTAACCCTAAGAGATCAGCAGGACTGCTGGTCATCTCAACCAACATTACTGTTTGTAAGGGGCTGTACCATGCTCATTTTTAAGGTAGGTAGTGGTGTTATGTGAAACTAGTCTACGTAAGGCATCCATTCGTACCTACCAGGGGCCTCATTTATAAAATTGTGCGCAGGAAAGCTGACTAAAGGTGCTGTTCAGATAAAACACAGGACACACAAAAATATCCTGATTTATAACAGAGTGTGCACGCACATCCCATGCACATTTTCCTTTATAAATCACAGTCAACTCGAAATTCAGTCAATTCAGTCAATCTCTTGTCCCACCCACATGTGCCCATAATTGGTCAGAAGAACGCCATTAATTAATATTCATTCATACTACCTGCATGAGTTTGAGCATGGCAAACACTGAGAGACACTGAGAGGATGGGCAAGAAAAGAAATTTCACATGTGCAGCTGAAGTTCTTGTTGGGGAGGTTGACACACGTAAGTGAATGTTATTTGGTGGACACAGCACCGTCATTACAAATGCCACAAAGGCAGCAGAGTGGAAGCGTGTGGCAGATGCTGTAAATGCTGTTGCCTCAGAGGGTCGGACCATGGCCAAATGAAAAAGAAGTGGTCCCATATTAAAATGGAGGCCAAAAAACACTTTGCCCTTCACAGACAGAGTGTGTGGAGCTGTGTGCCATGGAGGGAGAAAGGGGAGTTCACGCCCCTTGACGAGAGACTGGCAGGTATCATTGGGGACTCCCTCCTGAGACTCCCATGCACCTCATTCTCTAACAGTGCCACATAATATTCAGTAATAATAATACCTTTTTATATCCATGCATCGATTGTATCTGAAAAGCTACAGGTGTGGAGAGTACGCTAACACGCTTAATAACTACAGGACATATTTGAAGGGTTCTTTTACATTAACAGTTATCCCCGCTTGTTTTTAGTATTCTAAATCATGTTTTTCGTGTGTGCACGCCAGTGATTATCAATCAAACAAGTGTTTGTTTAGTTATATTAATCCTTTTCTGCATCTACACTCTTCATTTATGATACGTGAGTTATAATATTTCGATTTATTTTACACAATGGTATCAAAGTCTCGTGCTTCATCCCTCTGCCATTTGAGTCGCAGTTCGTCTCCTCACCAGTTTCTGTGTGTACTCATGGGTCAAAATATCCGTGAAGGACCGCACATTTTTCCTATCAAGTTTGTTTTTTATGAATCCCAAAGTTTGCTTTGAAAGTAGCGTACGCCTTCTTTTGTGCGTATACAACAGTTATACAGTAAATGAGGCCGCAGGTCATGCAAGCTTGTTGGGGTACTAAATAATGTGTAGCGGGGTACTTAATAATGACCTCTCAACTCAAGTTATCTGAATTAAAAAAGGGCTTCTATACGCGCCTATGAGTCTTCCCATTATAAAAAAGCCCACTTTATTCTAGTCCCATGCAGTTTTTGGCTAAAACCATGCAATTTTTTGCATGAAATATAAAAGTATTTTTTTTAAATATTGTATTTTAAACATTTCTGCATACTGGGTTCTCTAAACCATCTTAGAATTGCAAAATTGACTGAGACTCTTGTGGATTCAGTGAGCCCAATTGTGTTCATATATGATGATGTTAGCTCCCATAGTAATGTTAGCCATTTCATACTAGTGAGACCCTTTTTGAAATTTGACGTTACTATATAAAATGACCTATTGTGAACTCCATGATATCACAGTCTCATGAAACTTTACATCCTGAGACTAGAGAGCCTCAGCATTCAGAGGATATACGGTATAGCTTTTATAGGTATATTGACTATAAGAGGATTTCTCTCCAGAACAGAAATATTCACCATTCAGTTGCTTAAAATGTGATTCTTACATAAATCTCCAAATGTCAAAAGTTTTTGACTCCCAATCCCAGCATGGATTTTGCTGCGGTGTTCCTTAAGGTCATAATGTGGTGTCATAATGTTGTATTTTGGAAGGGTTTTTGACCATTTTCATCACTTCTCAAGTGGTAAAAAAATGCTAAAATTTCCATCAAATCTGTGAAAGAAATAGTATCAACCCCAAAACTGTTGCAACAACTAATGAGACTTAATTGAGTATAGGGATGGGATTGTTTTTCTACTGCAAAGTTGTAGATAGTAAAGTAAGTTTAAGTAAGTTTTTTTTATATAGATGAGTAGAACAGGATAATATGGATGGAGACACCTACATGTGTGCACACAAACACACTCCTCCCCAACAATGGCAACTTAGAAAGTCAGGTGGGGAAGTGAAAGAAGCAGTAATCAAACCAGAGCGGTGTAGAAAAGACAAGTTTTTTTATCTACTGCCAGTGACTTGAGAGAAGAGATGATATAGGAATCCAGAGCATAACAGTGGTGTGAAGATGGAAGGAAGAACAAAGACGCATATTGGTAAACAATAGAATATAGAGAGGAGGAGAGATGAGAAGCTCATATTTCCATAGATGTATTAGAAAAGATTGCTAGTAAAAACAACATAAGACATGGGACCAACAAAACAGAAGAAGAGAACTGGACAGTGGAAGAAAAGGGGAAGAAGAAAATTGAACAAGATGAGAACAGGAGCATGGGGAAACAGCAGAACACACAATCATCCTTTAACCCACACATATTCACGGAGTCTCTCTCTCTCTGTCAGACACACACACACACACACACACACACACACAGAGTCAGGGACTTTGATCTGCTCCTCACAGAGGAAGAGACGGATTAAAATGAGTGGAGAGAAGGATAGAAGAGGTGTGGAAGAAAGAGAGAGATGGTGTTTCACTCTAGTTACCCACAACCCCTTGATTCTTTGATACACACTGCCTTCATCAGTTCACACAAAACTGATGTGTTTGCGTGTGTGTGTGTGTGTGTGTGTGTGTGTGTGTCCATCAAAATATATTGGATAGGCTTACATAGTGTAATTTTCTGATCCTTTTTCTTTGACTATCCTTGCATAACCTCGATATGGAGACCTCTCTCTTTTGATCACTCGCAGTTAATCTCAGTCAGTATTCCCCTCTCTTGAACTCTCACTCATTCTCCTCTATTTTTGCTCTGTTGTTGAATGTATCTGTTAGAGCTGTAGTCAACCAAAGAAAATTTCAGTCGACTCAAGTTCTACCTAATCTTCAAATAGTCAATTGGTTGATGAAGGAAAATAATCTGTTATCTCTAGATTAGCTAAATCGACCACAGAGCACTGTGTTTTTGTATCCACCATAGTGTTTTCTTTTCCACCATTTGGTTATCATTATTATTATTATTATTTTTTAAATTACATTATCACTGAGAGCTGATAAATGTCCAACTTTCGGTACAAATACAGGGAAAAATACTACAAAGACCAACTGTCATATACTACTTTAAGTTACTGAACAACAACAACAGAGCGGACATACTGCTCCGAAGTACTTGTACCTTGTGATGACATTTTGACTTCTGCAGATGTTCCATATCCTGGCAAACAGACGCAGCTGAAGTGTCTCGGCTAGAAGACGCTGTGCCCTCAAAACATTCTAGCGCTCAGGAACACCTGGCGTTTTCAGCTGGGGGGAATAAAAGAGCGCTTTAGTGGACACAAAGCCTTATGAGAGTAACACTAGCGAATGTCAGACCAACAAGAATTTGGTCGAACAGAGCATGTCAACCAACCATTTTATCAACCAATCAGAGGGTTTCAGTATCTTTTATGAATCGCTTTTTTCGGCCATCATAGTTGTGATTCTTATCATTGAGCAGGTAAAGAAATCAATCAAATGTGCAAGACATCAACATCTTCCTCCTCACTTGATATGTATAGACACCTTGCTTACATGTCTCTTCGTGTGACTCTCTGTCTCTTAGATTGTGATGGTGTGTTGGATGGAAGTGCGGCAGCAGGCAGCTGGTTGTCTGTGATGGACCTACAGCCTTACACCAACTACAGCTTCTGGATCAGAGGTTGTAACACACAGGGTTGTGTCGAGAGCCTGCCGCTTTATGTTACTACGCCCCCAGCAGGTACACACACACACACACACACACACACACACACACACACACACACACACACACAAAAACATAGCTACAGTCAAGGTTCTCCTCCAAGCACCACACTACACCTTACAAACATATTTTTTACTAGAAATATAGACCTGCACGCACATCAGATCAGAAAATAACTGAGTGTAATAGTTTGGTTATGGCCTCCATTATTAAAAGGCACTTTTGTCCTCCACTTAATTGTGTATGATCTGACTTAAATGGCTATAATTGTAGCTTTGTTTCTAACTCTACACACAAGCTGTGAACCATTGTAACATTTTTATCTCATTACTCTGATTTTAATTGCTATTCTTATGAACTGGAAAGGTTCATTTTTATAGCTAGCTATGCAGCAGAAAAAAAACAATTATTCAATGAGTAGCAGTGACAAACACAGACACGCGCGCACACACATCATTGATTTTACTTAATGGTCTGAACACATATTTCTGATTTACGCGGCGCACAGTTTGTGTGTGTGCGTGTGTGTGTTTGCAGTTGTGTAGAATAGAGTCTGATTGTGCATACTGATAAATGTCAAAGTTGATCAGTGCAGTCTGGAGATAATGGTAACCAGGCAGCAACACACACACACCTATAGACACACATTTCCCCACTTAAACTAATGTCAACAAAAGTGTTGAATAAATATCCACGCACACACACCACACCACACCCATGTCTCAGTCAGAGAACAACAAAAGACAGACTTCGGAAAGTTCTACTGTTCAAGTTCAAAACAAAGGCATAAGAAAGTATAAATTTTAAATACCAGACGTTTCCTCTCTTTCTATCTCTCTTTCTACCTCTGTGCCTCTGGCATCTCTTTAGACTTCTTTAAGGCAAACTGTCTTGATGCGTCCTTGTTCTATGAAAGAACAGAGAGAAGATAGTGGAGCAAGAGACAGAAGAGCAGAGGAGGAGGAGAGCAGAGAGAGAGAAGTGAACATAAAAGTGCATAGTTTAAAACGATTAGTGACACCTCTGATATTGTACCTACTAACACAGCATGAGAGAGACACAGGCTCACCAACAGTGTGTGTCTTTGTGATGTATGTGTTATGTGTGTGTGTGTGTGTGTGTGTGTGTGTGTGTGTGTGTGTGTGTGTGTGTTTGTGTGTGTGTGTGTGTGTGTGTGTCAGAGAGGCAGAAATCAACGCTTGTTTTAAGAATTATACACTCAGGGAATGACAAATTTGCTGATCTATTGGCAAATCTTCTTTATTAAAAAGTAGAAACTAGGGATGGGCATCAGAAAGATTTTATTAATTAAATTCAAATTTGGATTGATGTTGTTAGTCCAATAATTTCTCAAATCATTTATTTGCTGTTAAAATATTAAAACAAAAACTAAACTAAAATCAAAATCAAAAACTAAATCAAATTTAGTTTAAAAGCAGTCATTAAGCTTTAAAAGATCCCTACTGCTTTAGATTTACCAGTTGCATAACAATGCTGACTTAATGATAAGAAAGTGAAAGAAATAGTCTGAACTTAATATCCTTAATACTGATTGTAGGTGACACTTCAAGCTGTGTCCTGCTTTAACATTATTGTATTTTTTGTTTGTTTTTTCTATTCTGGTTAATTCCTCTTTTTCTTTTTTTGGTATTTTGTAGTTGCAATCAGTTATTCAATATATCTCCCTTTAAAACAGATTGATAACAAATGAATCATTAACTGGTTACCCCCAGCAACCTGCATACACACAGATACAAATGCAGAGAGAGAGAGGAAGCAAAAGCAAGAGAGGGTAGTGACAAAACTGCAAAAAAAGTCACAGGCCGGCCTTTAAGAAAAAGTCACAAAGACAGACAGACAGGCAGGCATGAGCACAAACACACACACACACACACACACACACACTTTAGTAGAGTGCTTGTGTGATTTTTCTAAATGTGTTTCTATGTATGGGTACACTAAGGTAAAGAATGTGAATTGGAGTAAAGATTTATTTTGGTAACCAATATTATTCTGAACCAGTGTTCAAAGAGCATTTTGAGTATTTTTTTTTTACATACAAATACGCATGCATGCACACACACACACTCACTTACACACACAAACACACAGCCATCTTTAGGATAAGATGTCTTCAGCAATCAGTCTTGTTGTAGTGGAGAGAGAGCAGTGTGTTTGATTGAAGGGTCACTTTATACATCAAAGGGCCTACTCTTATTTCACATAGTCAACACTACAGTCACTCTCATTTTCTCCTTCTATTTGTTGTCCTTATCTCTTTCTTATTCTGTCTTTCCTCGCATCTTTGCGGTTTCTGCTAAGAGCATGCTATCACACTGTATCAAGATGTTTTTACTGATTTTCCAGCACTAGCACTATGCTATCATGCTCCGCTGGAAAAGGGGGGCACTCTTGACAGAGCAGGGTCATAACGCTCTGTGTGTGTGTGTGTGTGTGTGTGTGTGTGTGTGTGTGTGTGTGTGTGTGTGTGAGTGATTGTGACGTAGACGTTGTAGTGGTTGTATATCCGTAAATCTGAACTCTTTGTGGCACTCAAAGCCTCCTTTACAAGGAATATTTTTCTTTTGCTGTTGTGTTTTTTTCTCTTTTGTTCTCTCTTCACTCCTGTCTCCTCTTTCCTCATTCATCTCTTCTTTTTGTACTTCACTCTAAGCAGAGCCAGATTAATGTCAATATTTCTTTTGTAAACTTTTTTACCTTGCTGTCTTCATTGTTTAACCCCTCAACTGTCCTCATTCCATCCCTCTATCTCTTTTTCACCACCTCCATCCTTCCTTTATCACCTGTTCTGTCCACCTGTCTTCTTCTCACCATCGTGTCTGTCTCTCCTCGTAGCCCCAGATGGGCTGTCACCTCCGAAGTTGGCCCATTCAACTAGTGCCAGCCTGAATGTGTCCTGGTCTGCCCCCACCCACTCCAACGCACCAGGCCCACTCCGTTACAGCCTGCAAATGAGGACGTCCCCTCAGAGGCCTGTAATAAGGTGAGAGAGAGAGAGATTTAGACTCATTTATTTTTAGATTTTAAAAGTTCACAGACACAGTAGGCAAACAAAAAGACCAGTTGCACAAAGTTGTCCTCAGCAGACAGAGGCATATGATCGTAAACAGCAATAAGAAAATGACACATACAACACTCTCAGATATGTATCACATCCTGTATATATGCACCTAAAAATGTGTACACACACATATGCATACACATGTACATATAAAGGGGCACATTATACAGCACAGCCGAATATGTCACATCAATGTGACGGACCATCAGAAAAACAGAGAGGAAATGAGCTGGAGAGACGGGGGGTAGAGTCAAAAAGACAAAAAAAAAAATCAAAGAGCAGAGAGAGGAAGAGAAAATGTGATGGAATAAAAGGAGAGAGAGGGTGTGCATCTGATATGTATTCATTACATGCTTCCTGACAACAAATTGCAATTTAATCCAAGAAGAGGAGGCTCTCATTCTGTGGTAATAAATAAATGACTAGCTACATGTATTATATATCAGACAGCCATGCCCTCCTCCTCCTCTGCTATGGAAATCTCATTGTTCCCTGATTTATTCATTCATTCATCCCTTCTATCCATCTGATGCTAAATGGTCAGCGGTCCCTCATTTATGACAATATTCTTTTACTTTTTCCCCAGATTCCTTTGTATGATTATATGATATGGGATCAGGTGTGACATGGGAATATGATAAAAAGCTATACAGATATTGTTCTTATTACCAAGATTGTATCTCTTGACACTTTTATAACATCACACTTAAAATAAACTAATAAAGAACACATTAGAATACTTTAAACCAACACTTGCTTTAAATCAAACTAACATCTGTTTGAGATGGATTATGTCTGAGACACATTGGACTTTTTCTTTTTTTTTTCAGAAAAAAACATACAAGTGTACATTACATATTATACACAAAATGTTCAGTACCAAACTTTTCTGAACAGAAAACTTTTTTGCGCCTTATTACTAAACATCTCCTTTGTGGTTGTTTGGTTATTCACCGCTTCCCAAAATTCCCACACATTTTCATCCTGAATGGTAGCTGCATGTACACTATAAAGGGCTGAGTATGTAGTGGAAAAAATGAAAATGTTACCAGAAAAAAGTACAGGTCTGATTTATATTTGTATTTATTGTGTTAAGAATATGTATTTAACATTTTTGGAAAGAAAATTTCAGAGCAATTATTATGTACGATGTACACATAACCTCAGCTGACCAACATATTCTAGGGAGCTGTCCAGTGCTGAAAATCTATGATTGGACATTAAAGAACAAAACAAGAGTTGGCAGATTAAGTTAAAAGAGTTTAGGTAGAACTCTTTTAGGTAGAAATAAGGACCTGCAAAATCCATAGAAACAGAAAACAAAAGTTTTGCAAACTTCTAAACCCTTTTCATGTCATGGTGGCCCTTAACTGATACACCTTAGGTCACCGTCTCCCATTCGCCAAGATTTCACTTCAGGGACCTCCATTTGAAAAGATTTTGGTTTATATGATAAAGATCAGAATTCTATAGTGGACAACTACAGTTGAGGACATAACTGTTGAGAAAGTAAAATCTATGATCAGGATAGTCACTCCTCTGACTCTCAGTTACATTGGGCTCACATTTATAGAGAATCAAGTCAAATGGTAAAAAAAAGAATATTCCCTATTTTTCTGGGGACACGCAGGAACTCCTTCAAGGACCCCGGGGATCCCCACATCCCTCATTGAGAACCACTGCTCTAGTACAATTCTTTCTCATCCTTCTTTGTTCACCTGTTTAATAACAGCACATTTTGACTGGATCCATATGCATGTCAGTAAATGTATGTTTGTGTCTGCTAACTCTTAGGCTTATGGAAAATGCAACAGACACCTTTTCCTACCTTGTAGAGGGCCTATCACCGTACACCCAGTACATGTTTAGAGTGGTGGTCTCACACACACATGGGCAGACAGTCGGCCCCTGGGCAACCCTGCGTACCACAGAGGACAGTAAGTACACATACTCATACACACAAGTGCACACTTAAAATTTTGTTAAGCACAATTGCATGAACTTAAACATCTGTTCCAATGCACAAATAAAATTTAAAACCAGCAGAAGACAAAAGCAACTGATAAATATCCATAAAAAAGATATAAATTATTCTATTGTTGGCTATAAACAAACTTGGTGGGTCACATAAACACTCAGTACTGCTGTTGTACAGGCTACCTGTTGGTAATGGTTGTTGGCGTTGTTTACCTCCTACTGAATTGTGCAGCCTGGGTGCTTGTGCCAACAGTCCAGCCAAGTTTTGCAAGTGACTGTCTGGCAGGTGGCTGGCAGCAGCTGGTTAATAGTTGGCTTCTGCTTTCACTTGGCCGTCAGTGCTGCTGAGTCAAAGTTAAAGTCAAAGAGTCTGACAGATCTCCTGATTTTAGGAAATGATCTAAACAATAGCCTCACACATTAAACATATGGCCTATGGTGTAAAAAACAGAGCCTCTGCCCAGTTTTCTTTTATTCTCTGAAAGTCTCCAAGGTTTTATTTTAAAAGTGTATTTATTTTCTGTTGTTAGTGGAGGTGGTCAGTGTGATCAAGACAATCTGGAAGGGAGACAGAGGCAGGGCATATTAAAAGTGAAACATGGGGACAGGCAAGATGGGTGAAACACAGTGACAGAGTGAGATTTGCATACTATAAGGTGTGTGTCTGTGTGTGAGTGACCTAGCCAGTGTCATTGTGGGCTAATTGCTGTAATAGAATCATATTAGCCACTGGAACAGCCTCCTCAGTGCAAAGTTATAAATTAATTAGTGCCACACTATTATCACATACATTATCATTAAGCAGCTGAGATTTGCATACATTGGAAACATGTGCATGTACACATACAGAAATGTGTAAGAACAAATGTATGTGCTGTGTACATATACATACACATGCACATGAATGCAACACTGATGCATGGACACACCCATTCAGACACACAGAATTATAGATATTTAGGATGCACTAAATTATGACCCTATGCTTTTCTCATTTCTATTCAGAATTGAATTCCCTCTAGCAAACACACACACACACACACACACACACACACACACACACATCTCTGCATTTTTTGTGTTTTCATTTAAGAGTGCAAATGTTTGTAAATCGACTCCTCTATCTCTGTTTTTGCATGTGTGGACTGTAATAGATGTATCCATTCGGTCACACTGTGCCCCATCGTTCAAACATCCATCCCTCTCTTTCCCCTCTCTCTCAGGCCCCCTCACACACACACACACACACACACACACACACACACACACACACACACACACACACACTGGGAACATGTGTTATACACACACACCCTCTTGTCCTCCTTATCAATCACACTCCTCCTCATGCTCACAAGCAATAACACACAGTCATGAAGTTTCATGCAGACAAAATCATCCACAAAAGCATGCGCACACACCTGCATACACATACAGACACACACACACACACACATAGACTGACACTGACAGTTTAAGGTGTAAAGAAAGAAATGTGTACAAACTCTTTTTTTTGTTTTTTCCAACTACTGACTTCCATTTCTGTTTAATTGCAACTGGACTGGTGAAGTTGAAGTTGAAAAAATATGCAAAATAAGACACAATAGCAAATCTGTCAGCATAAATCAATAATGCTATAATAGGGATGTATGATACATAGATTTTACCCATCTACCCAGACCACTCCATCCTGCAACAACAACCTCTAAAAACTCATGAGCCCATGTAAGAAATTATTATATAATGTTTGAGTGCATGTGAAATAGATTAATATATTTTCCTTTCTACCCTGTCGGTCTTTTATACATATTTATCCCTTTTCACAGCCCCCTGTGTCATAATGATATTAATAAATTACACACAATTACATGTCACATCTTACAATTTAAACTCACATCCAGTCATGGATGTAGAGTAGATACCATTGTGCCCAGTTATTTGAAAATATGCGTAAAAAAATCTTTTAACATAATAATAGAATACATGATAGGTATGGAAGCTTTTATTAAGAAGGGATTTAAACCCATGATGGGAGAAAGCCAAGTGCAGCCAGATTGGATTTTCAAACATTGATGTGTAATTTGTCACCATAAACCCATCCTCTCGTCATCTTGGCAGTGACAGGAAAGGCTGCATTCCCCTCCTAATCTCCTCTCCCACACGCTTCAAAAAATTGACAACCTTAGCAGGCACTTTTACATTTCATTCAGTATGATTTTATATTTAAGAAGTACAATTGTTATCATGGAATGTATGTTGTCTTAGTTCAGTGCAGTTCATACATACCTTATTCACTTTTACAAAAGAGCAAATACCTGAACATAAATGCACTCAGACACATACAAACATTCATACACATGCTCAAGTCACATGTAGATCTTAACATAAGTGCAGTTCTTTGGGTTTAACCCTTTTGAAAGAGCCTGACCTTACAAGATTTCCACTTTGTCATTGAACTGTAAATAATACATTGTATGTTGGCATGGATCTTCATTAACAGTAAGGTCTTAAGTGTGTGTTCATTACTTTGATCCCTTTCCTTTTTATCTCTTCATCACTTTTGTCATATATTTTTCCCTACTTGTATTTTTTACGTTTGTCATAGCTCTTCCTTTCTCATTCTTTGTCTAAGTCTTTGTGCTCAAACATGAAAAGACAGAAGGACAGAGTAAGTGTGTTTCACCTCTTGTATTTGACGGACTAGCCCTTAAGTATTTACGAGAGAGAAGGGGAGAGAATATAGGAAAAAAGGTTATAAGAAATGGAGAGAAAGGGAAAAAAAATTGAGAGAGCAAAAAGGTAAAATGAGGAATTGAGGGAAAAAAAGAGGAAGAAAGGAGGCTAATGACAGAATAGAGGAAGAGAGAGACCCATGCTTCCTCCTTTCCTTTTTATCATTCCATTAAAGTTTTATATCCATCTTTTTAATGTAATTTGGTCCCTATGAATTCCTGCCACTGCAGAACAGACAGACGGCTCCTGTGAACATAAACTCTAGCCGTGTTGGACAGCTCCCTTTCCTCTGTCTACTCCCATGTTCACACTAGCTAAGTGATCTAAGAGAGAGAGAGAGAGAGAGAGAGGGAGAGAGAGGGAGCGTGTGTGTGTGTGTGTGTGTGTGTGTGTGTGTGTGTGTGTGTGTGTGTGTGTCTGTGTGTGCATGTGCGTTTGTTATAAAGTGTTATAGGGAGCATGAATAAAGCACTGTTTTGACAAAATGGTCTTAGCCAAGCAGTCTTAGAAAGTAAGCACGAGCGTGTGCGCACACGTGTGCATGCATGTGTGTGTGCGCATGTGTGGAAAAAAAAGAACATTAAAGAAGCACCGTTTGACTTAATTGAACTTAAAGCTGAAAGTGAGGGAGAGAGAGAGGAAGCACGAAGAAGAAAAATGCACAGAAATTAGGTTAGAGGTAATGACAGAACACAAAGAATTCATGTTATTTAATGAATGAGTGACTGCATTCATAAAATAATAATAACCCTACCTTATTTCCCAGTATTCTGTTCAGTTAGCTGTCCAGGGGAAATGTTGAGCATAATCCATTGTAATTTTGCACATCAAGAGATAGCTAGAATATGTTAAGACCATATTGTATACCCATTACCTGAACATCTATTTACATGTTGCTCTAATGGCAAAATATGCATTTCTGTGAATTAAAAAAAAGTGATTCCTCAGCAGTCGCAAAGCTTTTTTAATACTTTTAAGAATGTTTTTAGTGGGGTTTCTTACTAAACCCAGTCAATTTCCACTGATTTGACAATTTTGACACAGCAGCATATTTCCACAATATATTTTGAATGGCATATATTACTTAACACTGTTTTGTTTTTTTTTATGTAGTACATTAATACATCAGAAGGTTACCTGGAATTAAGTAAGTCATGTCAAATAGTTCAAAAAGGATGTTGAAAATTTTGAATGATTGACATTTCAGGTATCGTGATGGTCGTAGTTACTTATAGGCTAATGTACGTCTCATATACTTGTGATATTATGGATACAAATCAAGCTCGTGACCTTGGTCATGCATCATCCTCTTTCTCACTGCCTTATACAGTGTCTCCTAAAGCAGCAATGACATTAAATAATCTGAAGAAAAAGTAAAGATATGAAATGCCATGTAAATTCTCACTGTATTACTTGTCACGTTTTGACACCATGTCGTAAGCATCTTGATTACAGTAAAGCTCAGCGTTTGTCCTCATTATGACTCCTAGGAGCCTCGACTCACCTTCAAAAGCCCAGTCACCCACATACACACACTCGCAAACACACACACATGCATGCACAGGACCCTGTGCAAGGCTAAAAATAATACCCTTCCTCTTTTCCTCACTTGGATACACACAGATGTACACACTTACATCTACACAGGCCCTTACATACACACACACAAATATGCACAAGAAGCTACCTAACATGTATACACCAACAAGCATGCACACACACACACACACACACACACACACACACACACACACTCCTCCCTTCCCCCCTCCCAGCCCCTGTCAGTTGATTGTGTTATTACTATGCTAACCAAATCCTTATAAATGTGATTTAAGGCTTGGTGGCCCCGCACTCCTGTTTTAGCCTTCTGCTACTGTGTTTTACTGGAGAGAGGAGGAGTAACGGTGGGAGGTGTGGAGGGAGGGATGAAGGGAAAGGGGGAAGAAAAAGGAGAAGCATGAGGGATGAAGAGGTTGGACAGGCAGGGGGGAGAGAAAAGGTGAGTGGGAGACAGGGGAAAAGAAGAGCATTTGGGAAAGGGAGGATGAGAGATGGAAAATCGAGTTGAGCAGCAAGGAGAGGAGGCGCGAAAAAAGAGAGACAAGGAGTCAGGAAACCAGAGAGAGGGGTTGCTATGCATTCCCTCAACACTCGTTCCCTCCTATCCAAGGAGCAGTAAAGCGTCAGTAAAATAAAAAAAGGGAAAAAGCATCACCTGCATCTTAAATGAAAATTTCAATTGAAAAACTTAACAGCCCTTCAAATTGCAGAATTTTACACGCGCCAGTAAAGCCTAAATAACACTCAACACTTAGAGGGAGAGGGGGATTGGGGGAGGGGAGGAGAGAAGGAATGAGGGAGGAATGGGGGGTGACAACGGGGGTTATTTTGGGTGGTTGACGGGAGCTGGATCAAGGTGACTGGATTGTGTTTTGTGGTAAAACAATTGCAATTGAAGACTTTCTACCTGTGATCTTCTTCTCTGTTAATGTTTTATCAGTGTGTTTTTTCATGTCTGTTGGAGCAGACAAACATTTTGATCAGACAGACAGAGGGAAATACAGTAAAGCAGACAAGAATATACTCAAAGTAACAGAAGGATGCACAATACCTATTTCAATAAACAGGTAGAAAGATGCCTCAAAGCTCCGCAAACAAGATCGCAGTGAGGTGCGCAGACAGGCTGGCAGAGAGGCACGCAGACAGACAGGGAGACGGGCTCCTCGGTTATTCGTTGGGTTCAGTGGACCTTTGGTGGTAATTGAATCAGTGTGAGTGCTGAGTAGAGCTAGCATAAAAACCTGTTAACCCAAAAGGTCAACTCTCTGCATTGTTTATTTAGCAGGGAGACCAGAGAGAGAGAGAGAGAAAGAGGGAGAGACACTGCGACACAAAGCACAAGAAACAGAGAGAGACGGAAATGAAAGAAAGGTGGTGAGTGGAGGGAAGGAGGAGGTCAGACAGAGAAAAAGAGAAGAAGGAAGAGACAGACAGACATAAGCAGAGATGCAGATAGAAAGAAAGATGGGTTGTTGGTGGGACAGTTTGTGATCTGTAAAATCAGCCAGGCTTTACATCACCATTTTTATACTGTTGCTTATTTGTGGTGGAGACAGAAAAAAAATGTGTTTGTGATGAGCTGGCTGGCTGCCATTTTAATGTATCTTTGAATCTTAAGCCCCTTTCCCACTGCACAAAACACCACCTGACATCTGGCTTTTTAATTTATTGGGAAAGGTACTATCAGCATTCACTTCCAGCAAGACTGACACTGCTGTAGTCAGTGGTATTTATCGGCTCCAGCTCCGATCAGCTTTCACAAGCAGCGATAGAAAACATAGCATCTGTATGCTCACGCTGATTTAAGCATCTTTGCCAGTGCGATAAGATGACAGGCCACCAGAAAATATGGTCCGTCTCCACCCAAGAAGCACTCGAACATCAGTTCCAAATTAGTCAGCACCGTGTTTGACTGAATAAGTAAGACATTTATAAGAAGTAACCACCATAACATTCTCACTGGCCTCCATGCTGCTTTCTACTGTTTACTAATCTGTTTTCAGGCCTATCCATTATATCCAAAGTGACACACCAGTAAAAAAAAAAAAAAAATGCACACACAGAAAGGCGTACTTGTAAGTCACAGAGCCGTTTACATAGCCCTGGTCTATTGGCAATAAAAAAGGCACCCTTCACCTTTATTTTGTTGATATTCCTGTGTTCAAAAACACACACACGCTAATGGATGAAGAAAAGGGTATCACTAGTCATGTGCCTCTCTTTGTGTCCAACTATACATTATACTGTGTGTGCCTGTGCTTGCACATATGGTTAAACTTCATGCTATTTTTTTATATTGCCTAATTCATTTGTTAATACATTGTTGCTTTCATAAATCATTGGGGTCCATCAGTAAATTAACCAACAAGTTTTTCAGACAGGTTTTAACTTTTTAAGTGTTTGCCTGCTTTTCTGTTGTTTTTTTTTTTGTACCACCCTATGAAAAGTAAAATATTGCTTGGTGAATGCTAAATATACCTACAATCTCAGGCTATTAAAAAATGGGAGACATCGTGAAAGAGATCATCACAGGATCCATATTAGGTATGGGGCAAAGCAATTGTAAGAAGCCTCATAAGCATTACTATAAACTTTTAGGATAACTGGAGCATCCTGGGCCAGACACTGAATGTTGTTTGGCATCCCAGTTTGTATGCAGAAAAGCGTACCAGTTAGTAGTCTGCAAAATACGCACATTCTTGCCATGCTTGCGCACTTTATCTCTCATACAATCATGCACGCACCACTCTCAACTGCTCATCTTCTTTCACTCTCTCTCTCTCTCATACACACACACACACACACACACACACACACACACACCGCCATCTGGGAAAGCCGTTAGCGGTTAGCGGTAGCACTTAGCGACGCAGCACGCTCCCTCAGTCCGCTCAGTCACCTTGATCTGCTTGCCCTTCACACAGCACCGTTACTGCTATACTGCATCACCGTGGGTGTGGGCATGTGAGCGTGTGTGTCAGGAAGCGTGTGTCTACGTATGTGGACATGCATCTGTGTGTGTCCATTATAGAGCAGTACAGTGGGATGTAAATGCCGGGGGAGGAGGGGGGAAGGGGCATTACCTTCAAATGAGCTACCGTGGAGTGAAATATCCCTCTGACTAGTCTTGTGCAGGTTCTTATCTGTGCATGAACATGTGTACATCATGTGACTGTGTGTGTGTGTGCATGTGGCCTTCTGATGTGCATCTCTGTCTGCCTGCATACTTCTGATACTAGTGAGGATCATTTCACCTTCTGGACATAAGAATTTGAGGCACTCCCAGGCACTGATAATGGCAGTTAACATGAATACACAGATGACCCAAATTAGAAATCCACTTGCTCTCTGAGACCACAGCTGTGCTTCTGCCAAAAGATGTATTGTGATACATTTGTCACCAATTTGGTCTCCTGACCTGAAGTAAAATAAATGCTACACATTTTTCTCAATTTTCAGTTTTTAATATTAACATATTCTATCAAAATTAAAATCTATAACTTAATTAAAAACTTTAATTATTTAATGTCCAGAAATGCATTACTTGCATAGTTTGTGTTTTTCATTTATTCCTTACCTCAGAAATAATAAGGGATTATTTAATTTGATATAGAAAAGAAGAGAAAATGCAGTATTTTGTATAATTTTTGTTTGAAATAATTAATATATTTTTCAGTCATAATTTTTCTGTAATCTCATTTTGTATTTTTAAAAAAATTGTGAGAAAATCTCCTCGTGAACCCAGTATTGTGAATTACATCAAATCGAGAGTTGAGTGAATCGTTACATCCCTAGTTGTAGCTTCTGCTGCAGGATTGTGAGCTCAGCACAGGGAACAGTTGTGGGAGTGTGTTCAGTTGCACACACACATCGTCAGGGCTAACTGTTAGCATCAAATGGCAAATTTTACCTAATGGTTATTAATGTGTTTAATGACAGAGCCGGGCTAATTTGGTGTCCACGTGAGTTTGATGGGACCATTTAACTGATCGTTCATATTAGCTGTAAATGCGGTGTTAGCTTGTGGTTAATGGACAGACCTTGAACTGAGTTTGCTGGGAGGAGAGCGGCTCTGGAGACAACAAAAAGTTTAGGTCATCTGATCTGGCGGGGACAGTCCCAGATGCAGGTATAGTCTGACTGGAGATATTTCGATACCACTTGGCACTGAGTTATCTTGACTGACACCTTCCCCATGCCTTATCCAGTACCGACACGAAAAATAATTTCTGTTTAAGTGAGAAAGGCATAAGCTCACCTGCGAGTCGACCTATATAAACGGGGTTCTGGTGGCGTTCTCTAGTTGGCCATTGAACAGTGAGTGAGCAACTGAAGAACAGCCAGTAATAGTTTTTTTTAAATATATATATATATATATATATATATATATATATATATATATATATATTTCAGGTGGGTAAAACGTAATCAAACACCCTCATACCCTCGTAAACAGAGTAGGCCATATTTAATGGTTTATCTGTCTGCATGTTTTATTATTATTTTTTTTCTATTGTTTAAGGATATTTAAGTTTTAATGTTAAGTTACGTTTGGTACCTGTAAATGTAACGGTTACTAACAGGTAGTGCATCTTCTTTAATCTGGTATTTCTTTTATTTCGACAACTTGGCCCGTAACAAAAGACTAGTTAAGGTTTCAGGGATTGTAACAACTGTTAGATGTAATCAATTCGATTTCAAAGTGTCAAATTATAATGTTATGTCTGATTGTTAAGCGGTTGGGGTAAGATTAGCCTCTGATTCCAGGTCAGGACTTAGGCATGAGAGCAGAGGGCAGGAAGTTGTTTCATTGTAAATAGAAAGTTGATACATTGTATTAAGAATAACAGTAGGCTTTTAATAATAAAGGGAACCTGTAGGAAATGATTATTTTAATTTGTAGCATGTACAGTTTAGTTTAGCATAATCCTTTAATTAATTTAATGATCTGTAAATAGCATGTAAAATTAGAATTGAGTGCAGTCTTTGAAATATTTCAATGTTTCTGTAGATGTACCAATCATCAGAATTTTAAAAGAATGTGTAAATATGTTTTGATGTATTGAGACTGATTTGGGCCTGATCAGTTTGCCATTGAACCGAGAGACTGAAGAACAGCCAAGGATAGTTTTTTATATATATATTTCAGAATAAATCTTTGATGCTGGGATATATGTCTACCCTAAGTCTGAAGTGATGTAAAGTGCAACATTTACATGCATGTATATGTTCTTTATTTGCAAAGCCAATGTGAAATTTGACCACTATTTTAGCAGCAGTCCGGTCTGGACTACATCACATCACCTCCTGAATTCTCTGCTTAAAGATGCCCAGACTCACATTCAAACAGTCTCAAGTACATCATAAATCCATAAATACATTCTTTGCTAGCTGAAGGGGAGAAATTGAGAGAGAAAGAGTTTCCATGTTAATCCCTTGGATAGGGATGGCAAAATCACTCTTTGTCCTTCTGATGTCATTCTTTATGTTACTTGTCAAATAATTCTTCAGAACAAATCCCCCTCCTCTCTTTTCTCTCACTCTTTTATAAACACATTGCTATTTTTCTTTCCCCTTCTCTTTGTCTATTTCTGCATTTTTTTCACTTTACCTCCAGGTCCAGGACCAGTGGACACTCCCATTGTATCTGGGCTTCTTCCTAGAAGTGTAAAAATTACCTGGGTTCCTCCTTCCCAACCAAACGGCATTATAACCAGTTATACCCTCTATCTTCGCCCCAGTTCTATCTCCTCTTTAGATTTCAAACCCGGCTCAGTCTCCAGCATCAGCACAACTCTAAACTCCAGCTCAGGTCGTAACTTGAGCCTATTGTCCAGCACTGAGGGTGCATATCTCAGCTCGGGCCATAACTTTATCTCCATATTCACTGTCAGCACAGACAGTAATGACAACTCAAGCACAATTCAAAGTACAAGACCAAGCCCCCACAATAACACTTTCCCCAGCTTGATGTCTGGCATCACAGAAGACAACCAGATCAAGTCTCCTGGTGTGAACAATACAAGCCGAGGCCCTGCTTCATTCTCATTCAACCCCACTGAGCCCACTACCGCCAGTATAAACCCAAGCCCAAGTCTGTCAAACCCAAAATACAATGCAAACAGCTCCAAAAATGAACATATTCTTAAACCGGACTCTTTCCACAATGCCAATCCTGGTCTCTCAAGTGCAGCTTCCAATTCAAGTCCATCCCTTCTGTCAGTCACTGTTCCAGGGAATACCACCAGCTACACTTTCCTCGACCTACTGCCATACCAGACCTACAGCCTCCAGGTACAATATATTACAATGATGCTATGGTAAAAACACAACACTGTACCGTATAGTGATAGATTAAAGCATTAGATTAAAGACTTTATTATGGATTTTTTAAAAAGATATTCAAATTCAGTAATTCAGTGTTAGAATTAAACAAGTGTTAGTCCCTATTTGTCTCTGATTATGTTCCAATGATGATTATAAACAGAATAACTAGATTTATTTTTTGGCAATTTAATAATCATGTGTGTTAACAGTCACAGATTAGACTGAACCCATTCTTTTTGTGTTATTTCCAAATTAATAATTGTTGCAGCATGGCAGTTGAAGGTGTCAGAATTAGACATTGTTGACTGAGAAATGATAGAAGAAGTCAAAGATGGGGATTTAATGATGGATTGAAACTTCCAGCCTTACAGTGATAACATTAGAAACATGTGTCATGTTGTGATGTTACAAATCTAGGTGGAGGCCTGTACCAGTGTGGGTTGTTCAGTATCCGGGGTGTCTCAGGACTTTCGTACCCTCCCCGCTCCCCCTGAAGGGGTTCCTGCACCTCACCTTTACTCTGACACCCCTACCTCTGTTCTCCTGTCTTGGGGTGCACAGGAGTTGAGCAATGGACCACTAGAGCGGTGAGAGCTGATTACATACATATACTTCAATCCCTCTGTGTAACTCGTAATGGTATAGAAATTCAATTTGTATCTTGTGCTGGGCATAGGTGGCTGATTGAGCGCAGAGTTGCTGGGACCCAACAAGTTTCCACAGTGGGCCATCTCCCACCAGACCCTCCCCCTCTTTCCTTCCTGGACTCTTCATCAGCTCTAAGTCCCTGGACTAGCTATCAGTATCGACTTGTGCTCTATAATCAGGCAGGCAACACCACAGGTAAGGTCACTTTTATGGTCTTAACTGAAATTAAATTTGACCAAGATGTGTGTACGTTGCATTTTACACCATCTAGTGACAGCTCTATGGAATTCACCACTTTGTGTCAAACTTGATCTTTAACCACATATTGTTACATACATGCAGGACCCTGGGTCAGTATCACCACCAGACCCTCTCGGCCAGCTGGTCTCAGTCCACCGAGAGTGAAGGTCTTGGGGCCAGAGTCTATTCAGGTATGGGCACCTCTTTTAAAGCTGACTTCTCTCAGGTTCATGAAAAC